>NC_087115.1:6545944-6846398 GCF_963855985.1 Ostrinia nubilalis | reverse complement strand
CGTAGAGCTTGACTCACACATTATGCTTTGCAACTGACTATACGATTACACTTTCGCATCTTTCGCAACCTTGTGGTTCGAATAGGTACATGTAGGTGGCTCATATAAGTATTACCTACGTTAACAAGTATTTTAGACTTATACAGGCTGTTAGGTAAATGGGTATATGAGCCGACACTAGCCCATGTTAACATAGGCATATAAATAGTATGGTGAAGTCAGAAAATTGATATCTTAATATTAATTATTTTAATTTTCATACAAATCGGATTTTGTAAAATTTATTTTGTATGAAAATTAAAAAAGTTAAAATGATGATAATTATCAAATTTCTGACTTCACCATACCATTTATATGCCCATGTTAACATGGGCTAGTGTCGGCTCATATACCCATTTACCTAACACCCTGTATATAATTATTTGTTAAAATAATTATTTCAACGTGCAAATGAAATATTTACTACTACTACCTACCCAAAATTTTGAATCATCGCGTGGTATTTTCGACAAGACATAGTAATTTATCTGGAACAAAAAGATTTGCAACTATTTTTTGTTAGAGAACGATAGAACCTTTCTTAATCTCTCACAGAATATAACAATATGAAGCCTTTGTTTAACAAATACAAAAGTTAGGCACAGGAAATTTGTTATCAGTCCTTTGTGCTTAAACAAACTTCCTTTATGATCCGTAGGTACAGAATGATGTTGGAAACAAGAAAAATACCATGATGATGAGCAGGTAAAAGAGCTTACCTGCCTGGAACTAGTGGTCTGGCAAAGTTAGTTATTCAGTATACTCTCGTCTACGTACAAGTACTCGTCTCGTGGTAGTTAAAATATCTGTGTTAGAATTTGGTTTTAGTGAAAATGGCTGCTCCCGCGATGAGACGTGGTTTCATTGACAACTTCGCCTCACCAGAAGATTGGTACATGGAGGTTGACGAAGACCTGTTCGATATAAGTTACCTTCGTAGCACCGCTGTATGGAACCGGCAGCCACCAAGGAAACCACGCCAAGGTATACCCGAATATGGGCCCGAGACCTACAACCGGGCTAATGAATATCTGTGCGAACCTTACAAAAAGGATCCCAAATTCATCCTAACGACGTTGACAACCATTCGCTCCTTTGGCGATGCCAGAGCTTTGGGCTATCACATACCACACAAGACGGCCGAAATTATATGCCAGCTGGTATTTACTGCGGTGGCGGTGACAGATGACTGGATAAGTCTGTTTTACAACGCGTTCTTCCCTGCATATCTCGAAAGAGAACACTCTTGGGCTTCAGTTCATTTGTTGAAGAGAGCATTTTCGGCTCGTCCGGAGCCTTTTCGCAAGACTTTCGCTAAACACCTCATAACATCTGTGAGAATACCCAAAAACGTGCTTCAGGATTTCGTAATTAATTTGACGCTAGATAAAAGGGATTATCTCATGAGATCGATACCACGCGTGGACCTGACGGCGGAGGCATTCGTCCACAACTTGCCAACGATCAATGCGTTGTTTGTGGAGAGTGTCAAAGTCGACTCAACCTGCGACTGCGTGGCCTCTCTGCTTCAAACATATGGAAGCCACTGTTACTCCAATAGAGACTACGGCCGTCTGTTGCTTACGCTGTTAACGACGAACGGACTCTCCGGGTTTAATCAAAGAACCCTGAAGGAACTAATAGAGAGTCACTGTTCCGAGTTCAGAGGGCCTTGCATGGCTGCAATGGACGAAATAATTGGCCGGTTTGTCGAGATTGAGTACCAGCGCACGATGACGGACAGCTTTGATATAAGTGATCAAGCTAAAGATATCAATAGGGCCGTCTAATTTTAGTAAGTTATTTTATTTTAGTTATGATAAGTAATTTGTGAGGTAGAAACAATGTTTTACTTTGTAATCACATACTGTGTGACTGTGCAAGTCTTATGGCGCGTTCTAAAAGAAGTGCCGCAAATAAAGGTATACATAATTAATTAATATTTAAAGTTAAAATATGAAATAATAGCGAAAACTTTAATTTCATTGAAAAAATACCAACCAATCAATTTTTAATTTGTGTACATAATTGTTATAATTTTCTCTATTTCTATATTTTCCTTGTTTTAATATGTTATAGGTTAATTATAGGTTTTATACTAGGTAACTAGTTATTCTGATTAGTTATGTAACTGTGTGATTTATTTTGTATTCAGTCTTGTTATGTAAGGATTTTATACCAACTTGTTATGTACCGTTTACGGGTGTTAATTAAATTAAGTATTCAAATATTTTGTACGGTATCTATTGGTCTTAAGAAAGTTCTAAATGTCTAGATCTAGATATAGTATTTTTGTCGTAAGAATTTTTCTAATGTAGTTTAAATTTAAAGAAATGTCAAAGAAACAACTTATATCTATGAATGTAATAAATTATGCTAAAAATGAAGTGTATTTCTTTCATTACTTTTTTGTACCCCCTCTAGGTCAAACATGGTAGCTAGTATACTATTAATAATGCTAAATCGAGAATCGGATTTGTAGCTGGTATCATTATTTTTGACATGATTGATATTTCTTATCTGTTTCCATTCATTTGACGTCCCACTTGTCAATTTGTTGACACATTCTTTTGACAGATGAATTTTATGTGCGAGCCCGAGCCGGTATAGACGCGGCTTTTGTTTGAATATTTTTTTCACAATATTTATCGTGTCTTTATAATGTGTTGACTTTCTACACGGGAGAACATTACAGCTGTAAGTATTGAAGATTAATTTTGGTGTCATTTATGTATCGAGCTTCGAAAACTAAGTAAATGAACATTCAAACTATTGGGACCTAGGACACAAAACATAGGACATGAAAAATTGCTTTGATTCAGACACACACAGGAAAATCTGTCTTTCTCTCTCTGAATACTTGATCATCATACATTCAATTATCTTGTCAAAAAATTTATAATTATCCAAACTGCCCACTTATTTATTAGTAGGTAATAGGTACCTAAATATAAAATACATACCTAGTTGCTCAGAGCAAAACATTGATATTCTAACTTTATCACTTATTTTTCCTTGTACATGTACTCATAATAAGGTGGTTCTATTATGATTTGATATTTTTAGTTTGCTAAGTTTTTTAAATTATCATTCTTCCTACAAATTAAAACTTTGTAATCTCAGAAATTATTTAAATTTCCATTTATAACAATTTTATTTATATTTAATTCTTCGTTGCATTCCAAATACTTCTTGCATTGTTCTGGTTTCTTTATTATTTCTTCTCAACAGTATGGCCTATTGATATACCGAAATAGATTCCTATATTTTAAACTTAGATTTTTAAATAATTATCATACACTCTTACAGAGAACTGATTGATTAGATTTTACCTAGTTTTATAAAGGTACCAAATAAACACTTTTTCTTTCTTTACTTATATTCTTTTAACTGAAATAAGTTTTGAAATTAGTAAAATAAAGGGCTGTGTGAATCTTTAAAGAATGATAAAGTTAAGGCTTATTCCACTATTCCCCGTTGACAATCCCCGTCAACGGGGATTAGTAAACTTTTTGTTCACTATTCCCCGTTATATTAGGATTTTATTTTTAACATTATAAGCTCCAATTGGCATTAACGTTGAATAGTGAACAAAAAGTTCACTAATCCCCGTTGACGGGGATTGTCAATGGGGAATAGTGGAATAAGCCAAAGTTAACTGTTTCCATTAAAAAACGTCATAAAACAATTAATTTTCTGCAAATAGGCTTTTCTAAAGTGCTCAACTACACATCCACCTATTTTCGGCTTTTCGGCTACTTGATCTCCAATACTTGCTCTCATAGAAAAAACAGTTTTTTTTAATACCATCCTTAAATATCTGAGGAAATGGGAAGTGGCTAGATTTTTTTAAATAATTAATTCCTAGCAACCTGGAAATCCTGCATAGTCATAAATGTTTATTGCATCATGTTGGTACATTTGGATCTTAAATATTTAGCATTCGGCGAATATTGGTAAAAAAAATTATTAGAATTATTTTTGCTAATGTTTTCATTTAATTTTCTCTCCAATTTCCGAAACTCTTATTTGGAGTGACTAATTTTTTTTTTTGTAAATCTAAATATGATACATATTACCTACTTTAATTTCACGCGGGCGAAGCCGTGGGCAAAAGCTAGTAATGATAAAGTAAGCTGCAAAAATCTTCGCAAAATGCATTTATGATAAAGGAAACAGACTCGCCTCAATCCCGCATTCCTGTGGTCCAGTTTTTTCCATGTTTGGAACATCGATCTGTGGCAGACGGACGTGAACTAAATGTGTAGGTACAGTTAGCGGAATAAAAACTAGTCTAGTTTGAGTCGGACTTACTCGCAGGATTCCGTACTGTCGTAGAGTCAGCGTCAAATAGTTCATGACAAGTGGCCAAAAAGTTGACAAGACCTTAGTCCAATCATAACGGACGTGTTGCGAACTTTTTGGCTACTTTGGGTATCACGAACTACACTCAACCAGGGATGTAACGGAGGTAGTTTTATCGGAACCGAAATCGGAATCGGAGTTTTCAAATTTGATTTATCGGAATCGGAATCGGAGGCAGGGTCAGTTTGTTTAAGGGCAAATAAAACATTATTTATAGTCAATTCTTTTCATTTTTATTTATTATTATAAAATCCAAAAATATAAGGTCCAAATGTCTGTTGTAAATGAGATCTTTTCAAATTGTGTGAGCAAATCTTTAATATTTTTAGTTAATGTTTATATATATTTGAAGTCGGAACCGAAAGTGTAATAATAATCGGAAGTTCCGACTTAACGGAACCGGAATCGAAGCTCCGTTACATCTCTACACTCAACATCAAATAAATCGCATCTTCCGCGACGCGAACTTTAAAGATTTTCTTCTGACACAATCATGGTGCCCCAACAATATTGGTGTTATTTGAAAGCCCAATAAATAAACTTAAACAAAAACACATTTAATTTTTTAATAAATAATTGACATGGGTATACCATAAAATAAATGTGACTTGAAAGTTCATCCTAGTTGTAAGACTTTTTATTAATAAGGGGGATTGAATTTTCAGATATATCCAGTTTATTCTTTAACCTGTTATTGGTACCGTTTGAAAGAGCTCGTGAAGCATTTTTAGGATAACCAGTAGGCCAAGTTGAGAACCTTCCTTTTTGAAGTCGGTTAAAAAAGCACGTCTTGTTACATCAATAAATGAGTAGTTAGGAGTTAGTCAGACTTAGCAATTTCGAAAAATCTAATACGCGGGGCAATCCCGTATCCGTGATGAAACCACTGTACCGATTTTGATGAAATTTTGTGTAGGTGTAGAGAACTAGATATAGTTTGAGTCCCGGGAAAGGACATAGGATAGTTTTTATCCCGATTTTTGAAACAGGGACGCGCGTGATAAAGTTTTTCTGTGACAGACAAAATTTTACGCGGGTGAAGCTGCGGGAAAAAGTAGTGTAACTAAATGACCCGGCGAACTTTGGAAGGAACGTAGCTTAGGTACCGTAGAGGTGCACTAAGAAAGGAATTCCCGAAATTCCCAAAGGGACGGGACTTAGCGGGAAAATCCTTTTGTATGAAAAATCTAAACCGCTTAAGTTAGACGCTTGAAATTTGGCATGCAGGTACATTAGTAAACTTAAAGCTTAGTTACAACAGGATATTGCAAAATTCCCACGGGAACAGGAGTTAGCGGGAAAAAACATTTGTATGAAAAAATCTAAACCGCGTAAGATAGATGAAGGGGGTAAAACGGGATCCACGCGTACGAAGTCGCGGGCGGCCGCTATCTATACTAATCTATGTATACTTCTATACTAATATTATAAATGCGAAAGTAACTCTGTCTGTCTGTCTGTCTGTCTGCACTATGTCTGTCTCACTTTCACGCCTAAACCACTGAACTGATTTTAATGAAATTTGGCATAGAGATAGTTTGAGTCCCGGGAAAGGACATAGGATAGTTTTTATCCCGGTTTTTGAAACAGGGATGCGCACGATATTTTTTTTCTGTGACACAAAATTCCACGCGGGCGAAGCCGCGGGCGGAAAGCTAGTAATTGATATTTTACTCCATCCTATTTAAAGAAAAAGGTTTGTTTGTATTTATGATAAGTGATTTTGCGTCATACGATCAATAAATACTTGAATTTATCACCATTGTTGACAAATAATGTTGGACAATAACTATTAATAATATTTATAGACCAAGTGGTACTCAATGCTTATTATTATGACATCTTGTATTTTACTCGACTATTATTCTGCATTGCCCAGGTATTGTATAGAATGCCGGATTATACACATTCGTTCGTTTCAGCCAAACGACGTCCACTGCTGGACAAAGACCTCCCCCAAGGATTTCCACAACATTAGAACATAATATTATTATGTATTTACAAAAAAAAATATTTATGTATGTTTATTTCCGTTGTCTAGTACTTACCCATAGTACAAGCGTTGCTTAGTTTGGGACTAGAGGCGCAGTGTAAAATGTCCAAGGATATTTTTATTCAAAGTCAAAATTTCTTTATTTGTATAGATAGACTATTAAATAGTGCTTACAAATCGTCAAATATTTGCTCTTAAGGGGCCTCTACATGTCTCATAATCTTTTTGTTTTTACCCTACCAGCGCTTCGAGACCAACATTTGGCAAGTGCTGAGAAGAAGCTATTTATTCAAAGTTAGGTGGTGCAACTCAGCCATAAATTCCCATAGACCTAGACCTAGCCCACAAGTGTACAGTCAGCGACAAATAGTTCGTGACACCCAAAGTGGCCAAAAAGTTGACAAAACACCTTATCTTGTCTCTTATGTATTTCTCTGTGGTCCCGGGTTCGATTCCCAGTGGGGGCAGATTTTTCTGTTCGGTTTGGTTGGTGGTAGGGCTTGTTCTAAGTCCGCCTGGCTAGCTACCACCATCTTACCTAAGTCTGTCGCCATAACAACAATGTTAACAGCATTGTTGTGTTCCGTCAGTTGAGGTAAGATAGCCAGTTCCTCCGTGGTTGAGGATTCCGGGTGAAGCTCGTTTCCACCTTCGTCCTGATCGTCACTTACCATCAGGTGAGATACAGGCCAAGAGCTTCCTCGTTGTGGATAAAAAAAAACTCTGTTGATACGACTCGGTGACAATCGGTCAGCTTTCTTTCCTTCAATTAAATCAATTATCGTGGTTTTTCAATCGTGTTGACCGTTGGACTGGATTCTAGACCCGTTAAGTCCCGGATACACCTCTCTGCAGTGACCTGAGCACTAAGTAGGTGCAAATATGTCTATGTATGAGTCAATGCGTGAGGTATGGGAGCGGCGCGAGAGAGTTTTGTGACGGTCAAACGTCAGCGAGACTTCAAATCAAATCAAAACCATTTATTGTAGGTACATATAGGTCACATAAAAATTTATATTGTTCAGCTACATCAACCATATCGGCATGCAACAGAATAAATTTTTCGTGATTCAAGAAATTATACAAAAAAAAAATTAAATGTCACAATAATAATTAACAATGTCAAATTTAGTAGATAGAATTTAATATTACATATTAGTATGTCAATTTGTTACATAGATTTGATAATAACAAGGTCAAACAAACAATTCATGTAGAATAATGTCTTTAAATGGACACAAACGGATCTGTCCAGTAGTATGCTTTATCAATTAAAAAGTCGTGTAGGATTTTTTTAAAAATAAACAAGTCTTCTTTATTTCTTACGGTATGTGGTAAAATATTATAAATTCGCGGTGCCATACCTGGTGTTTTTTGTAAACAGTGCTGTTTTGTGTTCAGTTGAGCATAATAATATTCTGTTTTTGTGTCGTATACTTTTATGTACTGAGAATAAAGGAGGATTTCTTCAGACAAATAAACATACTTACCTCCTCAATGTAAATTGATGGGAGGGTTAGTAGATTTAAGATCTTTAGATTTTTTTGCTCTGTCATGATGTCATAATATGTATGTCAGCTGACACAAATTGTGTTAAGCGCTAAACCTATAGTGATATGTGTAAACGTATCTTTGAACTGTATCCTTTAGATTTTTAGAAGTCTGCAACCTAACGCCCTTTCCGCGTAGAATGTTTTCCGTCTAAGTTCAACCAACTGCGAGTGAGAATCCAAAAGTGCCAAAGAAAAAAAGTCCTATCTTTGATTCCAAATTGAAGTAGATAATGTTAAAGATTACTGAGGCACTTTGGTAGTCCACTTTTTTATAATAATGCTTTTAATGACCGATCTGTACGGCTAGCACGAAAAGCTTTCGAGTTCGAATCGTTTGCGTATTCGAATCCCCATCAAAAGATTTAGTACGAAAACTACAACAGCGCCCTTGTGAACGTGTCGTAAAGTGAACTTAGTATGAGAAACGGTTGCACGAATTTTGAGAATCAAAATTGTCACGTTATCGTTTAATTCTTTTTTTTAATAATAATAATTTTACTACGATGAAAGATGGACCATTGTCTACATAACAACGATTCGGCAATACAGTAGGTACCTTTTACAAATATTTCACGAACATAATAGTTTTCTTTAGAACAAATAGTTTTTAATAGTTAGGGGCTGGGATAGACCATTAGATTTTATCTATTTACTTATTATCTTCGCAGACCCTTTGGAAAGTACACTATACATAGAGACTTTACTTGAAAGCAGTTTTAAAAGCCCTCTGAAAAAAAAGGTACTCAATTTTTTTACGATAGGACCTTTTTAAAAAGAAATCCTTGAGCTCAGAGTTAGGAAAAGAAACAATAGTTTTATTGTTTTATTGTTAACTTCGCCTACGCATCAATATCAATATTTTAAAGACTATGTGAACCCTAGAAAAAGAGGCTGACAATAGTGACTGAGTTTCTTGCGCTGCTTCTCAGCACTGGCCCATTTATTGTCCCGAAGCAGTGGTAGGGTTAATACTGGGACGTGTAAAAGGGCTTTTTAAAAACCTACTTGCAAAAATAAAATGAGATTTATGAGTTTTAAATGTTTTTGACTGCACTTCGATTTTGAAGAGTTCTGAGAATTATTCTGTGCTATAATTAAGTAAATAACTTAATTTGTATTCTTTGTCTAGAACTATTACCACAGAATAACAATAAGTACTACGTACAGAAGTTTTACTTCGCGAAGGTATTTAAAAAAATGTATGCTCAATGTCATTAACAATATGGTGTAATTTAGGGTGTCTCAAGAGTCAAGCACCATTTTCTTGACAAACGTCAGTAATCGGCACTGTGCCGAAGCTATAGGGCTGACTTCGGTAAAATGATGTGACGTGAGGTGCCAAACTGCGGAAAATGGCGGAGGAAATACATGATTTAGCATGAATTATCATGAATAATATTAACTACTTATTTACCTCTCAGTGTCTTGAGGTAACTTAAAAAAGTACATTCTGTGTTTTTATTATTATTTAGGCAGTTAAATACTGCACAGTATTTATACACCATTTTCTTTATTTTCTTCCATCATACACAAGAATACGCGTGCGTGAGTCAATGTTCGCTCGTATGTGAGGCCTTGTCGAATAGTATCCTGTAGGTGGGCCATCGTGCGTGTTTTGTTTTCGATGTAAACTCGCGGAGATGAACAGGCCTGCTATTACTTATTCTGTGGTCTTGGCGTCCAATTTAGTAACTGGCTAAAGGCCACAGCACACATCATGCTACTTATAGCATCGGCAATTTAAGGACGTAGCATACTTATCAACCCGGAAAGGGGTCGTAACTTCGTAATCGTAACCGCATCAACTCGAGGCGGTCAGTATTCTTTGCAGGGTTCGAAAATATCCTTATGATATATATCCGATATATATCGGATATATATCTGATATTATGATATATATCCGATATATATCGGATATATATCATAAATATCGGATATATATCGGATATTTTCGAACCTAGGGTTCGAAAATATTCTTATGATATATATCAGATATATATCTGATAAATATCATAAATATCGGATATTTATGATATATATCCGATATATATCGGATATATATCATAAATATCGGATATTTTCGAACCCTGATTCTTTGTATGAAACACCATTAGTCAAAGTCAAAGTCAAAATTTCTTTATCTGTTTAGACTAATAAATAGTTCTTACAAATCATCATTTTGCTCTTAAGGAGCCTCTACATGTCTCATAATCTTTTTACCCTACCAGCGCTTCGAGACCAACATTTGGCAAGTGCTGAGAAGAAGCGCCGCAACAAACTCAGTCACCACTGTCTGCATTATGATACTGACACACACACTTATTCGCACAGTAGGTAATGTAAACGCCTCAACTTGCGATTGACAGCGCGCGAAAGGCGGCTTATGGTCATAGCATCATCATAGCAGACTTGTCAACTCGGAAAGGGAACACCGTATCGCTTTTCGCGAGCTGTCATCGCCTCTCGCGCGCTGTCAACCGCGAGGCGACGCGCGGCGTTTACGTTACGGTGGAGATAAGTGTGCGTTGCAGTATGGACTTTCATACAAAGAATACTTGCCTTGAGTTGATACGGTTACGATCCCTTTTGGGGTTGATAACGTCCTTAATTCTACAGTTTTTCTACACAACCAATGATATTATAAAACTAAATATCATTGTACACAACTATATTATCTTTTTCAGATCCAAAATGTGGAAGTTTCTCCTGGTTTTGTCGCTTGCCTGGGCAGCCGAGGCAGGGCCGACGGGCAGTGCAAAAGAGATCCCTGGATATGAGGTGAGTGAGTCCTCATCATCATCATCGTCATCATCAGGATGTTCTTCTTCTTATCGCGTCGACAACAAACCTACACAGTCTCAGCCCAAAACTCCGCTACAAGAGTGGCGTTGTTTGCATTAATCAAATCCTCCTGCGTGCAGTTGCTCGGGCACTCAGGGCACGACATCAGGATGTCCAGCAGTGGACTACCATAAACGGACTATTCCCACCTCTCGTTCCCACCGCTGCAACTCCCGTGTACCCAGGATCTACAGCTTGACCGCTCAACTCAACCAGTGAAGGTCAAAGTCCCTGGGGAAAGTGAAACTGTCATTGGACGCAACGAAATTAATCAGAAGAACAGGAGTTCGAAGTTAAGGTTCGACTTCCCTTCAGTGGACTGCCATAGGCTAAAATTATGATGATGATCAGGTCATTTAGTCACTGCAGGAGCACGACCCTCTCTAATTTACCAGAGGCAAATGAAGGATTTGGTCTGCACTCCCCACGCTGGCCAGACGGGTTGGGAAATGATGATGAATTTTCGCATTAAGTATCATACTTAGCCTCAGTAGCACCATCTTAACTTTAACCGTAACTATAACTATAACCGGTATTATTGTATAGAGTTTGACAGACTTGACGTTTGGTACAGTGAATGTATGATGGTGCAAACCCAGGGTTAGAAAATGCGATTTGACATAGAGCAAAGAGTATGTTCCCACAGAGACATCCCGTTTATAGCAGGAGCGAAAGGTCACTGATTGACTCACTCATCACGAAATCTCATAAACTACAAGTGATAGAAGTCTCAATTTTTTCATGGGGGTTCCTTTTAGAACGTAGCTTACTAAGGACGGATTATACGAGACTCCACCCCTAAGGGGGTAAAAAGAGATCCACGCGTACGAAGTCGCGGGCGGCCGCTAGTTTTTTGGTCGAGGAAAGCGTGGGGTGCGGGGAGTTTGATCCGAGCAATCCGAGCGGCATTATTGTAGCGTGCGTGTGCACTCATGGATCATTAGCGTGTACCGATAACACTCAAACGTTCGCGGAAGAATGGTGGGGCGCGTCTTCGTGGATGAAACGATCTATACTGGATAACGCAAAACTGTATCAAGTAGGAATGGAAAAGTATAGTTTAATATTTACGTATAGGTACTTGTATTTGTCAGAACTAAGGTCAAAAGTTATCTACAAGCAAAGATAAATGTATTATTATGTACTAAATAAAGAGAGTACATTCACTGGTAGAGATATTATACTAAATATAGGTATATTTAATAACGATAATGATATTTAGAACGTCTGTATGTCAATATCCTTGTTTCCAAGATATGGTTGATAACCACACTATAATCCGGGCTTTTTCAAGGCGAGAGTGAATAAGCACTTACAGGGCATGTACCATCCTAGACTGCATCTCATTTAACACCAGGTGCGATTGCGGTCAAATACGTGCATTCTGCATAAAAAAAGCTCTTGGCCTGCATTTGCAGCTCGTTCGTTTCAGCCAAATGACGTCCACTGCTGGACAAAGGCCTCCCCCAAGGTTTTCCACAGTGAACGGTCCTGCAGCTCACTTGATGGAAAGTGATGATCAGGCCGAAGGTGGAAGCGAGCATCATCGAAACGAACGATGCTTGCAAATCGAATGCACAGCGTTGAATAGAGCTCTGTGATTGGTTCGTGTGTCAACTGTCACCCTGTGCGTCCACGCTCACTGTGAGACCTTTTAGTAATGTTTGTGAGTACGGGCGTATATCTATTTAGTTGTATTTTTCAGAGCTGCACCCAGCCCAAAGACGGGTTGTTGAACGTACACATAGTACCGCATACGCACGATGACGTCGGCTGGCTCAAAACGGTGGACCAGTACTACTACGGCAGTGAGTATATTATTGTACTAATTTTCATTTCAACCAAATTACGTCCACTGCTGGACAAAGGTCTCCCCCAAGGATTTTTACAACGACCCGTCCTGCGCTGCCCGCATCCAGGTTTTTAACGCGACTTTCTCCAGATCGTCGGTACACCTAATGGGGGGCCTGCCCACGTTACGTCTTCTGGCCTGTGGTCGTCACTCGAGAACTTTTCTGCCCCAACGGCCACCATCTCTACGAACTAATAAGCCCCGCCCACTGCCACTTGATTTTAGCAATTCGGTCATTTTGGTTTTCCTGCGGATCTCCTCATTTCTGATTCGATCATGCAGGAAAACTCCGAGCATAGTTCGCGCTTTTAAAATTCAAGTTGTATTTATTGTGCGTGACTTCCCAAGGTGTCTGGATGCACAGTTTGGGAACCACTGACTTCGATGACACCAAAATGTATAAGTTAAATGGCTCACAAAATATTACTTACCTACCAGTATTCCTTACTATCTTCTTTCCTTTTTTTTTTTTAGTTTTTATTCAAAGGAAAATGCAATTATTTCAGGTCGCAATATGATCCAAAAGGCTGGAGTGCAGTACATCATAGATTCAGTCGTCAAAGAACTCTGGGAGGACCCGAAACGAAGGTACATATACAGTGTGAGTCACGTTAAAGTGTACATATGAAAATAGATGAAACTAGACCTATTTTTATCGACAAAAAAGAGGTCAAAAAATTTTTGAGATTTTTTTAAATTTTTTATAGAATTTTTTTTCTTCCAATTACTTATTGTAAAGAAAACGTAATAACTTTTAAACTAAGCGGTATATCCTGATAAAATAAAAACAGTAATAATGCTAAATAACAGGCAATACTAAAAAAATACATACAATACACAAAAAATGCCAACAAGTAATAAAAAATGATACTTTTTGAAAAAAATCTGCTTAAAAATTCGTGTTTTTTTGGTTATTTGATAAATTTCTCCAAAAAATGCCCCTATAACAGGTGGTTTTTATTGTTGTGTATTATTCTCTATCGTATTACCTTTGTAAAACCAAAAATTGCATGTCTCTATCCCTATCACAACATTTGCTATGATCGTTTGAACTAAGCCTCTCCGGGCGCGCCATTCAACGCTTCGTTAACAACGAAACTGAAAATGGCTCTAGATTTGTAATTTTGATAAAGACAAGTTAGATTTCAAGTAAAAACAAAAGATTTCGAAGTAAAATAAGCATTTTAGTTAAAATTAAAATTGTCCCTACCTGTAGAGGAGAATAATGTTGTGGTAGGCCTTTGTTCAAACTATCATAGCAAATGTTGTGATAGGGATAGAGACATGCAATTTTTGGTTTTACAAAGGTAATACGATAGAGAATAATACACAACAATAAAAACCACCTGTTATAGGGGCATTTTTTGGAGAAATTTATCAAATAACCAGAAAAACACGAATTTTTAAGCAGATTTTTTTCAAAAATTATCATTTTTTATTACTTGTTGGCATTTTTTGTGTATTGTATGTATTTTTTTAGTATCGCCTGTTATTTAGCATTATTACTGTTTTTATTTTATCAGGATATACTGCTTAGTTTAAAAGTTATTACGTTTTCTTTACAATAAGTAATTGGAAGAAAAAAAATTCTATAAAAAATTTAAAAAAAATCTCAAAAAATTTTTGGCCACTTTTTTGTCGATAAAAATAGGTCTAGTTTCATCTATTTTCATATGTACACTTTAACGTGACTCACACTGTATAATATAACCCACAAACTATCTCTCATCATCATCATTCGGCCACAGGACGTCTGCTGCTGAACATAGGCCTCCCCCAATGATTTCCAGATAGGCCGGTTGGTAGCGGCCTGCATCCAGCGCCTTCCTGCTACCTTTATGAAGTCTGTTCACCTTATGTACCGACAAACTGTTTGTGAAATATTTTTTCCAATTATAAAGGTATGCGAATATTAGGCCTCCCTAACGTCTGGCTAGCGTGGAATTTGTGGACATTTTTAATAAAATAAAATAAAAATAAAGTAAAATAGTTTATTCAGTACATAGGCATTTTCCAGGGTACTTATACACGTCCCAAATATAGCTTGCCCTACCACCACTTCGGGACAACATATGGGCTGGTGCTAAGAAGAAGTGGCGGAAGAAACCGTTTTCACCATCAATCCTTAATTTTTAAGTTATCCTATGTAAACATAATTCCTGTTATTTGTTACCATAGGGGTTACTAAAAAATTAGGGATTTTTGGTGAAAACGGGCATCAGTCACCTTAATTCATATTTTATACATTATAATATGTAACTAAAGTACGGCCAACTAGCAGCGATACAAAAGGTCGATACGACTGTCGAGTTGACAATATATTCTGTCTCTTCCCATCTTGTGTTATGTCGTAATGTCTCGTTCTCCCGCCAAAATATGTCAAAGTCAGACGGGTTCACCCGTGACATTGGGTTTGTTTACATTTGGTATCGCTTCTCGTTGGCCGTAGTTTATACATTGAAACCATAGTCGGCCGTTTGGTGTAGTGGTTCAGAGCGGATTACTATGCCGAGAGGTCCCGGGTTCGATTCCCGGCCGGGCAGAAATTGAAATGATGAATTTTAATTTCTGTGACGGGTCTGGGTGTTACTATGTATAATATGTATGTATTTAAAAAAAAAAAGTATATAAGTAGTATATCCGTTAAGCTAGCACCAGTGGCGGACTAAGAGTATCCGAGGCCTTGCACAGAGCCTGTGTAGGCCCTCTATTGCTTAAATGGAAATGGAAGGAATGGAATGGAAGGTATAAAGTATAAAATGAAAGTTCATCAAAATAGAAAGTGTGGTAGGTAAAATGTAAAACTTAAAACATTATTTTCCTTGCCTTAATCAGAGCTAACTCCGAGATTACATCGTCGAAATTTATCCGACGAAGTATGTCTGCCTCAATACACATTAATGCTAAATAATTAAGCTTGTCTGGACGGATTTTTCTTTGCGGGTTTTTTAACCTTTTTAGTTGTGAGAAGGATCGTTCAGCAAAGCAGTTAGTAATCATTAAGCTGTGAAAGATTCTAAACGCAACCACAATGATATTAGTCCTACACTAGCACACTTCTTTTGTTTCTCTTCTTTTTTCACATCGCATGTTTATTTTAATATACATTTATAAATATATACACATACAGGGTGTCCCGTAATGCAACGTCAAGCCGGAACTGGGTGTTGAGGCAAGTTGTGCTGGTTATCAAAAAAAAAATCTATGTGTCATTTTGTCAAAATAATAGGCATTTAAAAAAAAAAAAAAAAAAAATCTACTCCCGGTGACGGTCTTTTTACTCGTGTTGCCACAAATCTTCACTTTTTCTAATTTTTTTTTATGTAACCCTGAATAATGCTTCTGTTTGGAATTTATTGTACCCTTAAGACTCCGCCTTTATCCGAAACTATCCGTAACTTTTGAATCAGTTTCGGTTACGGTTATGAATATTTTTTTATTTCGGATATCCGATAGTATCGGTTACAGTTACGGATATCCATAACATCCCTGCTTGGTAAGATGGCCCTCTCCTTTCCGCTCATACCTTTTAAAATGGCTTCTCCACCTCACTTAAGCCAGAAACTTGAATTTTGGGCACATTAGAATAATAATATTTAACCAAGGTAGACAAAGTTAAAAACGGGATTATTTCCAAAAAAACAAAAATTGTCGACAATTACAGCAAGAATTTACCAAGTGTTATACCATTTTGGAATCCTTACTAAATGCGCCAAATTATGACTTCACTTTCCATACTCGCGTAGTACAATTTTTTTTCAGTACAGTCAGTTTAAACTAGGCAAAATTTTTTTTGGGAATAATGTATTTTTTTTATCCAAGCTGGAGCAGCTGGTTTCGTAATTTTGATAACAATTTAGAGAAGCATTATTCAGGGTTACTTAACAAAAAAAAATTTTGGAAAAAGTGAAGATTTGTGGCAATACGAGTAAAAAGACCGTCACCGGGAGTAGATTTTCTTGTTTTTTTTAATGCCTATTACTTTGACAAAATGCCACAGATTGTTTTTTATATTTTTCTGATAACCAGCATAACTTGCCTCAACACCCAGTTACGGCTTGACGTTGCATTACGGGACACCCTGTGTACACAATTAGGTATTATTATTTTAATACGGGTATTATTTTATTATGTAGCATCTTTAACCGCTTGAGTCCCAGACGGCATTAATTAATTTCATAACAATTGATTATTTTATCTATTGTGTCTAGATTCGCGGGCCTTGAAGGATTAATTTACTATAATTATGTTTATTTAACAAATGTTTGCACATAATTATTATTGTTATATATTTATACTAGCTTTTGCCCGCGGTTTCACCCGCGTGAAATTTAGTATGTCACAGATCGTCATAAATTATAGCCTATATGTTAATCTGGGTTATACCTAAACAGTAATACTGTAAAGTTTCAACAAAATCCGTTCAGTAGTTTTTGCGTGAAAGAGTAACAAACGTCCAGACATCCAAACATCCAGACATCATGACATCCAAACTTTCGCGTTTATAATATTATCTAGTAGGATTTAAACGGCCTTGTTGATATGCAGTTTAGGTTAGTGTCCGTGACTTCCACTCGGCATAGGGCCCACTGAAAACCAGCGTCGTGGCCTTCCCCACCGTGGGCCACGGCATATGCTGAGTGGAGTCCCATTGCGATGGGCATCGCTGTTGCGACAGGATAGCACTGCTCAGTTCACTTTTTATTTCCTTGTAATATTTATGTGCCATTTCTGTCTTTTTCTCTGTCATGTATGTGATGTTCATCGTAATAAATTTTTCTTTCTTTCTTTCTTTCTTTAAACGCCACTTGTATATTTGGGAAAACGCGCTTTACTTTATCTACACTATAATATATAAAGAGGAAAACTTTGTTTGTTTGGTTGTAATGAATAGGCTCAAAAACTACTGGGCCGTTTTTAAAAATTCTTTCACCATTTGAAAGCTACATTACTTACGAGTAACATAGGCTAAATCTCTATAAAATGTAGGTATGAAATGAAACGCCTCCGTCTCTGCTCGCGCGCCAGCTGAGGATGGAGGCCCCTGGAGAACAGGGGCCCCAAGCACGTGCTTGTAGTGCTTATACGTTAATCCGCCACTGGCTAGCACCCATAACACAAGCATTAAGTTGCTTACTTTGGGGCTAGCTGGCGCTGTGTGAAATTGTCCAAAGATTTATTTATTTATTAATTTATTTATAATTATCTCTTCAGGTTCATTTACGTAGAAACTGCCTTCTTCTGGAAGTGGTGGAACCTCCAACCGGATTCCATCAAGTCGAAAGTCCACACCTTGGTCACTGAAGGCCGCCTGCAGTTTGTCGGAGGTGCGTGGAGTATGAACGACGAAGCGACTACGTACTACCAGAGCATTATCGACCAGTTCACTTGGGGTCTCAGGTGAGATTGCAATAAAAATTAGGTTTAGATGATGCGTATCTGGATGATATGCTAATGCAGTATTCAGACAATGACATTCTAATAAATGTCATTGTCAAAAGGCATTATCACCTTTTGTTGTAATATTATTGCCTTATTAAGATTTTCTTTTATGATTATCACTGTCTTTAATATGACTTTGTAATCAAACATGCATTGACTCAAATCACTAGCAACATAGATAGTTTGGTGTCAGTCAATGAGTCAATCTTATTCCGCCTAAAGAACAAAGCACACTTATCAATCCGAAAATGTATCGTAACCGTATCAACTCGAGGCGGTTAGTATTAGTATTCCTTCTATGAAACTCCGTACTGCAACGCACACGTATCTGAACCGTAACGTAAACGCCTCACCTCGCGGTTGACATCGTGAAAAGGTGATACGGTGTTAATCCCTTTCCAGGTTAACAAGTGTGCTATGATCTTTATTTGTTGTCAAAATGTCAATACCTTCTTTTACCACTTACAGCAAACTGCGAGACACGTTCGGCGCATACGGTCGCCCACGCGTGGGCTGGCAAATCGACCCATTCGGCCATTCGCGCGAATTCGCGTCGTTGCTCGCTGCTATGGGCTATGATGGTTTATTCCTGGGAAGAATAGACTACCAGGACAAAAGGACCCGGCAAGATCTCAACACCATGGAGATGGTTTGGAGGGGAGACGACAGCTTGGGTGAGTTCATCATCATCATCATCATCATCATCATCATTTCAGCCACAGGACGTCCACTGCTGGACAAAGGCCTCCCCCAAGGTTTTCCACAATGAACGGTCCTGCGCCGCCCGCATCCAGGCTCTTCGCGCGACCTTTACCAAATCGTCGGTCCACCTAGTGGGAGGCCTGCCCACATTGCGTCTTCCGGCTCGTGGTCGCCACCAGAGAACTTTTCTGCCCCAGTGGCCATCAGCTCTACGAGCTATGTTTTTTTTTATCCACAACGAGGAAGCTCTTGGCTTGTATCTTACCTGATGGTAGGTAAGTGAAGATCAGGCCGAAGGTGGAAGCGAGCTTCACCCGGAATCCTCAACCACGGAGGAACTGGCTATCTTACCTCTAACTGCCGGAACACAACAATGCTGTTAACATTATTGTTATGGCGACAGACTTAGGTAAGATGGTGGTAGCGCTAGCCAGGCGGACTTAGAACAAGCCCTACCACCAACCAAACCGAACAGAAAAATCTTCCCCCACTGGGAATCGAACCCGGGACCTCTGCGTCTGAAGCAGGTGGTCTTATCACGACCACAGAGGCGGTTAGTGTCTCGTAGAAAGTCCTCTATTAAAACCAGACTGTCTTCTTCCAGGTAAATCCTCGGACATTTTTACGGGAGTTCTGTACAATACGTACTCGCCACCGCCCGGGTTCTGTTTCGACGTGCTGTGCGCGGACGAGCCTATTATAGACGACCCCAGCTCCCCTGACTACAATGTGGACAGACGGGTGAGTTGTCAAATCAAATCAAATATATTTATTGTGGAACATTGGTACCTAACTATGAACCTAGGCGCAGACCATCCATTTTTCGTCGGCCGATAGTTTAGTCGGGCAGTTGATCAGTATGGGCATGTATGGGAGTGCGCACATTACACCGATTTGATTTGGCCGATTCTTTATACAATATAAAATCGGGCACAACTATCGGCCAACTAAAAATCGGTGGTCTGCGCCTAGTCTAAAAATGACAGGTGTTAAGCATAATAAAATTATAATGTGAGACTAGGGCAGTGGTTCTCAATCTTTTTTAATTGAGCCCCCACATAAAAAGTGAAAAGCGCCTATTCAAAAAATACCTCATTAAACTTTTTAGTTTGCAAAATAAATTAAAGCAATTTAAAAAGTAAAAGGTGTCTATTTGTAATTTTTTATAAGTTTTCTAATTAAGGTTTTTAGATTGCAAAATTAATTGAATTTGAAATAAAATATTTTTACGTGATTGAGTAACAACCAGTTAATTGGAAAGGAAATAAATAATACCTTTTTTACCAGTATTCCAGTGGATGTCGTAAGTGGTTATTCGACACAAATACGCGAACATCAGAGGACTTAGTATGAGTACATCAAATAAATGTCGTCACTAGTGAGCGCGTTTAAAAAATCTATGAAGATTTTAGTTCTTGAAAGTATCCGCTAGGGTCGCTGTACAATCCGTCATACATTTATTGTCATTTTTTATGCGCTCACTAGTAAACTCACACTAGCTCTCAGGTCTCCCCAACCCGCTTGGCCAACATAATATCATTATCTTCCATAGTTCCTTTTGCACTTGTAAATTAGAGGAGACCGGGGTGGCAAATAAGCCCAAGGACGGGGCAATCAGGTTTTTTGGCTAAACCAGTTTTTTTTACTATTTGAGAGTAAATAACATAAGAGGATCGGGATGTAGGGGCTTAGAATGTCCAGGAGTGGAAACTAAATGACCTGATGATTATTTCAAGGTGAACGATTTTCTGGACATAACAAAGCATATGTCCGAGTCATATTCCACTAATAACTTACTGGTGACCATGGGGGAGGACTTCCACTATCAGGACGCTGCGATGTGGTACAAAAACCTGGACAAACTCATCGAGTAAGTCTGCATGGCATTGTCTAGATCGTTTCATCCACTCTGACGCGCCCCACCATTCTCCGCGAATGTTTGAGTGTGATCGGTACACGCTAATGCTCCATGAGTGCACACGCACACTACAGTAATGCCTTACGGCTTGCTCGGACCACACTCCCCGCACCCCGCGCGACCGGGACCAAACATTGCGCGCGGCCGAGTGGATGAAACAATTTAATAAATAGATCTAGCGCTAATTCAGTCAGTGCCTGAGGTATGGCAGCGGCATGGGTGACATTGACGTATTATGACGTGACAGAGCATACAAATCTGAAGTCTCACTGACATTTGACATAACAACGTCATTGTCATACGAGTTATTAACAATTTGTGGTTTAATACTGCATGGGTATACCTTGGACATAATTTAAATAGGGTTTTCATCATTATACTCATACAACTCATCTATCTAATTTACCAGAGGCAATGAAAGATTTGTTCTACACTCCCCACACTGGCCAGACGGGTTGGGGAGGCCTGATGTTCGCATTTGTCCCTTAGTCGCCTCTTACAATCAACCCCGGATCTGAATTATTCGAACCGGGGCAAAACCTTGATAGTGGCGTCCCCCCTAGATCCGGGGCTATTTACAACATCCACCAGAAGAGTGGGCCCTATTCGACTCTACTAGAACCACACGGCTAGCCAAATAATTACAAAATTTCATCTATTCTTTCTATAAAAATCATCATCATCATCATCAACAGCCCTTTACAGTCCACTGCTGGACTATGAACCTCCTCCACTATAGTGGAGGGTTTTGCCATAATCTCCATTTGCTCTGCTGCCCGTTCTCTGTTTGATGTGTAGTCCCTAAGTCGCCTCTTACGACACCCGCGGGAAGAGTAGGGGTTGGTGACAAATGTATTCTACTCTGCCGTCATCACACGGCTTATTCTATAAAATAGCGAAATATATTTATTTGTTCTTTCTACAAATAGCTGCAAGAGTTTTTCGGCCGAGCGTTCGCTATGGCCAAGGTCTACAGAACTAATAATGTGCTGGTGACCATGGGGGATGACTTCAACTACCAAGATGCCGGAATGTGGTTCAGGAATCTAGATAAATTGATACTGTGAGTTGTACAAGGTGTAGATGTCTGAAAGAAGTTGATGTATTAAGGATCTGTCACATTGGATGCGTTCTAGGCAAGTGGCAAAACGTCACAGTTTATCTTTTTAAGGATAGTAGTACTAAATTACGGTCGCCGAGCACATATAATTTCGTCCAATGACCCTGAGCTACCCATCCTTATCGCTCGCGCGTAATTATATTGCTGTCGCGCTCGCACACTCACTGCGGGCGCCCGTCGCACAGTCGCGACAGCAATATAATTACGCGCGAGCGATAAATATGGGTAGCTTGGGGTCATTGGACAAAATTCTACGTGCTCGTAAACCGGGCTTTAGACCTACTGCAGTCTGCGGTCAGCATAAAGAACTTTCCTCTTCCAACATGCGTCATTTTTTTTGTCTTTAGCTTGTTGCATCCAGCTTTTGCTTGGCTCATTTTGTCACTGTGCATGTTTTTGTTTTCGATTCGATATCATTTCGAGGTTTTCATACCAACTGTCGGTACACTGGTTGAGTTATTGGCGGTCAAGCTGTAGATCCTGGCTACACAGGAGTTGCAGCGGTGGGAACGAGAGGTGGGGATTGTCCCGTAACTGTCGGTAGATTTGTTTAGGAAACAGTAATGTGGGCCAGTGGCGAAGCAGCGTAAAAAAACTTACGCCCGTATTCGCAAACGATACATGCTTAAGAGAAGCAACAAATCGAACGCACAGCGTTGAATAGAACTCCGTGATTGGTTCGTGTGTCACCCTGTGCGTCCACGCGCACTGTGAGACCTTATAGTCATGTTTGTGAATACGGGAGTTTGTCACTGTTGTAGGCATCATTGTCAAATGTTTGGACCTATTTTTTGTTTTTCTTTTCATCTTGAATCTTTTACCTTCTTTTCTTTATCTATAAAGTACAAACAAATTGCAAAGATTTTGTCACTCAATCACGTAAGATTATATTTTTACTTAATTAAAATACAGGATAAAAAATATAGTACGCCGAACGCTATTTTGACAAATATTTTTCTGTGAACAATACTTTAAGACATAACATTGAACATTCCCACTTAAAGGGCCCAGATCACAGAAACTAAAGGGAGATGTGACAAGGGAGCGAGGGCAGTGTCGCAGCAATATGCCCAAAAACAGAACACATTGCTCGTGAAAGCAATGATGACAGCAGCGACGTCATAATGTAAACAGTTTACATTGCTTGCGCAGTACTAAAGATTATTCAAACGTTGAGTACTGATACCGCGGTGGATAATGAGCACATACCTATTTTGATTACTTTGTGTGTGTGAATTTCTAATGCGACACTGAGTTTCGAACTCAGCGCATTGGTTGGCATCTTTCTATCTCCATGGCCCGACTAAAGCCTGGTCCGTGAGCACGTAGAATTTTGTCCAATGACCCCAAGCTACCCATCCTTACCGCTCGCGCGTAATTATGTTGCTGTCGCGCTCGCACACTCACTGCGGGCGCCCGTCGCACAGTCGCGACAGCAATATAATTACGCGCGAGCGATAAGGATGGGTAGCTTGGGGTCATTGGACAAAATTCTACGTGCTTGAAGACCAGACTATAGACTGAAAACCCCTAACCTAAAAAAATCCACTGATTCTCAAACTACACCATGCCCCTCAGGTTGAAGACTTCATAGCGTACGTTCGAAACCAAAGTGAAGTGTACCGAACCAATAACGTGATTGTGACTATGGGGGGCGACTTCACGTACCAGCAAGCCGGCATGTGGTATGAAAACCTCGACAAGCTTATACAGTGAGTTTCTCAAACTTTTTGGGCTTTTTGGGGGCAACAGTTTATTTTACAAGTCTAGCTCATAAATTTAAATTCAGTCAGTGCGGCACGGGAGGGTGGTGTTGTTATAATAATCTACAGGGTGTCCCAGAATGGGTGAATCAAACTGCTAGGGGAGTTAGCTCTACTAATGTACTATACTATCCCTAAAAAATATCCCAACTAATATTATAAATGCGAAAGTAACTCTGTCTGTCTGTCTGTCTGTTACGCTTTCCCGCTTAAACCTCGCAACCGATTTTGATGAAATTTGGCATAGAGATAGTTTGAGTCCCGGGAAAGGACATAGGATAGTTTTTATCCAAGTTTTTGAAACAGGGACGCGCGCGATAAAGTTTTTCTGTGACAGACAAAATTCCACGCGGGCGAAGCCGCGGGCGAAAAGCTGGTAAATAATAAATATCCTTGGACATTTTACACTACACTTCTAGTCTAGTACTATGGGCACTAGACAACGGATATAAACATACCTAAATGTACTTAGGAAGCAATAAACATAATTATTGAGTATTGAGTATTATAGCCTGACCAGGAACATAAAAACCCTGGCATAGAGGCGCGTCAATTGCATTTGATAGTGCAACACTGAGTAGTCGTACCTGTGTTAAATTAATAGGCTAACTTTATTTATCAGGATTCAGGATTACGGGCTAATTTGATATTTTCATAAATTAACGAAAAAATATTACAATAAAGGTAACCACGTTTAAATAAATTAAATGAAACCATCAATCGAGCTAGTAGGGTTTATTTTATTATTTATCAATAATCAAATGCAGAACTTGAATATTCAACGACAATGTCTGCTCATGAACGCTTCAGACTTGGTACTTCTTTCCCAATTCCATTAAATTCAACACTTACAAAGTGATAAAAAACTTAAAAATAGGTAGTTGAAACAAACCACATCTAATTTTCATAGTGGACTGTACTATACGATAAACATGTCAGTCAATTTGACAACCTTTGTCGAAAACATTATTCAATGAAAATATTGTCCGATCCCTTAGTATTTCTCTTCGACAAAATACTTTAACACATTGTGAACCACTTTTCTTTCACGAGTATCAAAAGTTTTTAGCAATTTAATTCACAAAATCAATTGCACACATTTAAAATAAAGTTTGTTTACACTTGACAGCAATAGACAGTTTAATTATTGACATGCAAGGTGACATGTCAATGAAGTTTTCAGTTACTGTTGCCATTAAAAGAAATTAGTACCATTAGTTTTCCGCAACATGGCGAGGGTTTTTATGTTCCTGGTCGGGCTATAAATACTTTTTTTTTGTAAATACATACATATTATACACAAGCTTTTGCCCACGGCCTCACCCGCGTGAAATTTTGTTTGTCACAGATCGTCATAAATTATAGCCATATGGGTGACCTTTTTTGGCAACTAAGTAATTATTTTTTTTATGTATGTCTTTGTTTCCTGAATCTGTTGTTGTCAAAATAAAATTATTTTCTTTCTTTCTATGTTATTCTGGGTTATATCAGGCCTCCGCGAGTTTGCATCGAAAACAAAACACGCGCGAGCGCGACTACCCCTCCTGAGATACCAAATCGACAGGACAATATCACGAGCGAGTATTGACGCACGCACGTATTCTTCACCCATTTGCATTGTAAAGACAATAAACCATATGTAAAAACGGTGGTGCAATTTTAACTGCCTGAATTATAATAGAAACACAAAATATAATTCATGCTTATTCATGTATTTCCTCCGCCATTTTTCGCAGTTTGGCACCTCACGTCACACATCATTTTACCGAAGTCAGCCCTATGTCTTCGGCGCAGTACCGATCACTGACGTTTGTCAACAAAATGGTGCTCGACTCTTGAGACAAGCTAAATTACACCATATTGTTAACGACATTGAGCATACATTTTTTTAAATACCTTCGCGAAGAAAATCTTCTGTACGAGGTACTTATTATTATTCTGTGGTTATGTATACAATAATACTGTAAAGTTTCATCAAAATCCGTTGAGTAGTTTTTGCGTGAAAGAGTAACAAACATCCAGACATCCAAACTTTCGCATTTATAATATTAGTAGGATAGTAACACACAGATCCGTCACAGAAATTAAAATTCATCATTTCAACTTCTGCCCGGCCGGGAATCGAACCCGGGACCTCTAGGCATAGTAGTCTGTTCTGAACTGAATACTACATACATACTGAATGACCATACAGGCATACATTTGTTATGACGTCGTCAGCGGGATTGCCGATCTCCTTCAGATTTATAAAGGCTTCCACAGACCAAACGCGGGTCAGAAGCAGTGCGGGTCAGTTGCAGCGCGGCTGAAGGCAGCGCAGTTTCAAAGCAGTTGCAACGCGGGCGGTTGTCAAAAATTTAAATATTCGAAAACCGCTTTCAACGCGCTGCTACCGCCCTGCCTCCGGTGTGTCATGCTAATATGGCCGCCATAGTAATACAACAGCGCGGGCCCGCGCTCGCGCCGCTTCTGTCCCGCACCCGCGCCGCCTCGTTTGTCGTCCGGCAGTTGCAGTGCGGCGCGGTTGGAGCGCGGGCCCGCGTTCAAATTTGGTGTGACACACTTCAAAGAGTTTCTTGTATTACAACTTGCGCGGGCCCGCATTCAAACTGCGCTGCTACTGCCCCGCGTTTGGTCTGTGGAAGCCTTAATACTTTGTCACATTGTATTATGTCAATGTCACCCTCCCGTGCCGCTCCCATACCTGAGGCACTGACTGAGTTATTTTATTTTTATTTTTCTTTATTAAGGAAACAAACAGCATGAGTTTTATACATGTGAACTTAAAAAATGAACTTATGTGCTTGAACTATAGTTATCTATATTGTTATGTTGCATGATGCATGGTAGACAGATAGATGCTTTAGACTGTAAGCAAATTAGGTAGATGCTATTTAAATTTTAATTAATAATAAATTGACTTGTGTAAAACATTTGCATGCTGGTTCATATCTGGCGAATGTGTTCTGCTCCATTTCATTATGTAACATCTAATGTACCACATTCTGAAAATAAATAATTTCATTTCATTTCATTTAGATCTAGGTATGTATTTTTGTGCTACATTATATTTTAAGAGAAAAAAATCTTACTTATTTATTACCGATTAAACACGTAGTGACATCGAAGATTTTTATACAGGGTGAAATTGCAAACAGTTTCCAAATGTAATAAGCTCTCTAAACCAATAAGTGTAACTTTATCGTAATAAAAAAAAAGAAATTTAGATTTCTTAATGTAAATCGATTAAATTACTGAGTCGCTCCTAAAAAATGGCAGTGTTTGCAAAGTCACCCTGTAAAACGTGCTTGGTTTTTGTAAAAAAACATAACCTTCCTTCTGGCACAGTCGGGAAATACATTTTGAGTTTTTTATAAATATTAGTGATACTTATTATGAATTTTATTGAACACTTTTCGCTATTTCTGTGGTTTTAGTTTTGGCTAACCACGTATATTTAAAAATTTCGCCCGTACATTTATCTGAGTACATAATAATTACATGAAATCACTTAATTTAATTACAGATACGGCAATCTGAAAGCTGCTAAAGACGGCAAGAACATCACCTTGTTCTATTCAACACCGAACTGCTATTTAAAAGCTGTGAAGGATGCTACGTAAGTTGATTATTACTACATATTTACTTTTTATATGAGAAGAAGCTTAAATTACAGCCTATGTACTATGTATTTTCATATAATGAGGGTTTTCGCGAATGAAAAATCCGCCAGATGGCAATACGTAGACGCGAGGTCCAAATGCTGCATGATTGGTTATTTTTGACATGACATTGACAGATATGTCAAAATCCACCAATCACGCAGCAGTCAGACCCCACATCCACGTCCCGCCATCTAGCGGATCTTTCATTCGCGAAAACCCTCATTAAGGTCATAACACACTTATCAACCCAGAAAGGGCTGTCAAACGAGGCGTGGCGTTTACGTTACGGTGCTGATAAGTGTGCGTTGCAGTATGGAGTTTCATACAAAGAATACTGACCGCCTCGAGTTGATACGGTTACGATCCCTTTCCGGGTTGATAAGTGTGATACGTCCTTTAAGCTGTAACAAAAATATTATTATGAAGCTTCATCAAATTCCGTCCAGTAGCTTCTGCTGCTAAAATTGTAAAGGTAACTTATAAACTCAGACAGTGGTGACTGAGTTTGTTGCGGCGCTTCTTCTCAGCACTTGCCAAATGTTTGTCTCGAAGCGCTGGTAGGGCAAAAAAAGAATGAGACATGTAGAGGCTCCTTAAGAGCATTTGACGATTTGCAAGAACTAATTTAATTAGTCTAAACAAATAAAGAAAATTTTGATTTTGATTTTGATTTTGAACCATCTGTAGCAAGGGTGCGTTCACCAAATTCTGTCTCTCCTGACATTTTTTTAAGGCAATCAGACACCTATACAATGTTTCCGGGTTGTCTGTGGCGACCAAACTTTAAGGGCGTGGTCTATGGATTTTTTTCAATGAAAATACTTTAAATCAGGGATCTAAACCAGTATACTTTTTAGGGTTCCGTAGTCCTGACAAGGAACCCTTATAGTTTCGTTATGTCCGTCTGTCTGTCTGTCCTTCCGAGGTTTTGCTTGGAAACTGTTGGCACTAAGGAGCTGTAATTTAGTGGAAGTATGTATATTAATCACGCCGACAAAACGGTAGAATGAAATTTTGAATGAAAAAATGTTTTTTAGGGTAGCTCCCCTACACGTAAAGTGGGGATGAATTTTTTTTTCATCTTCTATCCCATCGTGTGGGGTATCGTTAGATAGGTCTTTTAAAATGGCTTAGGGGTTTCTAAAACCATATTTTGATTTAGGGATCCGTTTGCAAAATGTTAAACTAAAAAAATGCTAAACTGTTGGCTTGAAAAATCTGAAAAAATTCGTGATTATAGTGCTTTTTATGAACTTTCAAGGAAAACTATAGCGACTTTATCATCGATAGCCTGTATAAAATAATAAATAAAGTGTGGAAACGGGACGTAGGTATCGTTTTGTTCAACAAATAAATAGCATCGGTAGTAATAGACTTATGCCCGTTTTCACCATCAATCCCTAATTTTTAAGTGACCCTTAATGCTTAGTGACACAAATTTCCTGTTATGTTACTTAAAAAATTGAGATTTATGGTGAAAACGGTCACTAGAGTAATATTTTTGTCCTCATTTTGTACTTGCTCAAATACTTACTAGTAAATTAGTAATACAATGCAAAAAAAACATAATTTTTGTATGTTTTCAGCCCAACATTGCCGATCAAGCAGGACGATTTCTTCCCATACGCGAGCGATCCGCACGCGTATTGGACCGGTTATTTCACCTCGCGGCCTGCCATCAAGTATTTGGAAGCGCAAACAAATACATATCTACAGGTAAGTCTATACTAATATAATTATAAATGCGAAAGTAACTCTGTCTGTCTGTCTTGCTTTCACGCCTAAACCACTAAACCTATTTTGATGAAATTTAGCATAGAGATAGTTTGAGTCCCGGGAAAGGACATAGGATAGTTTTTATCCCGATTTTTGAAGCAGAGACGCGCGCGATAAAGTTTTTCTGTGACTGACAAAATACCACGCGAGCGAAGCCGCGGGCGGAAAGCTAGTAAAACATATTATACATATTCTCATTTTGCAAACAGTTGCCAATTTTTTTAGGAGAGACTCAGAATCAGTAACTTAGTCGTGGCAGCCTTAATTAAGACAACACTTAGTTCTAAGCACTTTTATTTATACATAGAAATGTAATTATCCTTATTACTACTATTACCTAAAGAACACAAAAAAATATATATATCCGCCGCGCGCGGTTTCAAAATTGGCACATATGGATAATTTACTTCGTTCATAGAAAAATACGTACACCCAAGTAACTGCAAAGCTTAATAGACATTATGGTGCGCGAAAATAAGCCTTAGTCTTTAAAACTAAAAGTTATGAGCATCCGCGAATTTTTTTTAGATACCACTTTAAAAATCATTACGCTAGGTTATATTGTTCTTAGAGCTTCTTAAATTTTTTGGCAACTGTTTGCAAAATCACCCTGTATTTTCAGGTGGATGAGATTAATAAAAACTAGATAGATAATAAGCGCAAGAAAAACACATGACCCTATTTAATATTGTGACCCTGTATTACTGTTTTTGGCAAATAAACGTTTTGAATTTGAATATTTTGAATAGGTGTTATTTAACAAAAAACATGTTTTTTTTTTTATTACAAATATTATTGTAACAATTTTTTATTGATAATATTCAAATTCCATGGATTTCGTGTTCAAAAAAACGATTCCTAAAAAGTACTGGTTCTGTTTCTTTAAATTAAAAACTGTTAATTTATTTTCAATGCGTTTATTAAAGTCAACAATCGAAAAATATAGTTGATTTTTGTGATTATTTTAATAACTAAGTATTCACTGCAATCGATTAATGAACCGCGGAAATAATCGATTTTGTTATACAACAAATACCCCAGCACTAAATCTATTCCGTTTCACACATTGCGTACATTAAATAAAAAATATTTTTACATCGTATTTTATTAAAATATAATCAATAGACTCAGATTTTACTACATTTTCAAGACAAGTAGGTAGTTATTTTTTTTTTATTATATTACTAATAAAATACAAATATTTTTTCAAAAATATTCTGCATTATGTAGTATGCGTAATATGGATAACCTTGAAGTGTCATACGGATTATCTTACGTGAAAAAGACTATAGGCTTTATTAATCTAAGGTTATACCGTATATCTAAATACAAATTAATTTACTCTAATCCAATAAATCAAATATATTCAAATTCAGTTTGAGAAACGCTGCTTCATATGAGGTATCTTTTAGCGCTCACCAGTTGGCGCTACAGTAACTAAGCGAGTTAGTGCGTTGGTCTCTCAATAGATGGCGCTGTGCTCTTTTAGTTCGCGCTAACATTTGATTTTTTCCGGTTTACTTAAACTGAGCGTCCATTTTTGCTGCCGTGGACCGACGACAGAAGGTCGTTGTGGAAATCATTGGTATTTTTGAATACAGTGGTCCAGTTTAGGCTGGAGTAACACTGTCAGAAACTCTGTTTAGTTCCAAAATACTGAACTGCCCTATCCATGACATTGACAGTGGGGCGCCACCGTCAATACCGGATCGCTGGTTCCGATTTTTGCCATGTTGGAAACCATATAGTTGAACGATGGTAGCGCCCCCCTGTCATTGAGTTTGGTGGGACACAGGGACAGTTCAGCGTGGGTCATCTATATAACAGTCGTGTAGCGCTTGCGGCCATTGTAGTTAGGGCTGATTTTAAGGGTGGGATGTTGTAATGCCATTTGAAGGGAGGGTCTCTTACGGCCGTATTCACAAACATTACTATGAGGTCTCACACCCGTATTCACAAACATTACTTTGAGGCCTCATAGTGCGCGTGGATGCACAGGGTCCCAAAAACCTATTCATAGACGATACTTCAGTGGTGACAAGCACTATGCGTCCCTTAGAATGATCGCAAAGCTAAGGTAGCCAGGGAGCTGTATTACGCAACGCATAGTGTCTATTTACGTCAAAATTTTTAGGTTATTCTCGTTTTTGAGGTTTGTTTGCTTTATTTATGGTTGTATTCGATTAATATTATCTTACAATGGATTACAGTAGTGAAGAAGAATTTGATAATTATATCAATGAGCAAAGTAGAATAAGTACCAGAAAAGTGATACGGGATTCCTAAAATCCCTTTGATTATTACAATTCAGACGAATTTAGTTTAGGTTTTCCAATGATGGGGTACTTTTCATACTTTTACCACTGATAAAAGAAGACCTGAGGAAATTAACTGCGAGGAGGCCTTCCAGTGCCACCTACATAATGTATCAGTTGCTTGCTAGTGGCAAATAAAACATAAAATTTTTAATAAAGTTTTATTTTCATCAATCTTCAATGTCTAATTTAATTTTATGTATTAATTGTAAATCATAAAGCTTTTTTTCATGTTCTAACAAATTGTTTTTTCTTTCTATCAATATTTTTTCTCTTTGTAGCCCCAACTCGTGCAAAGCCTGGTCTTGTTGTATATTATTCAATGTGGTGCGTTTGATTCTTGTTTCTGTCTTAATCTTCATTCTTGCTACTACTAATCTTAATTTCTTGATACCTACCTGAAAAGCAAATTATGAATTTAATTCCTTTGAGTATATTCTGCTTAGTTATTCCTCATAAATCTACGTACTATATATTTTAAAAACATTACTTACTAGTGGGTGTTGAGAACGTTTGATTGATTCCTGAGAAAGTTCTTTCATTCTTTGGGTCTTTAAATTATTCCAGCAGCTTTTCAGTTGATGTGTGAGCCTTTGTGAAACATAAAATATGGTTGAGAATTGTAAGCCACTGTTAGAGTTTCCCAGGCCTGCTTCGTCAACTCGATATTTTAGAGAGGATAATAATATGCTTGTCTTCAATAATAGGCCTTTCTCTTATTAAGCTACAATCAGCAGCTCTCTTTCGGAAGAAGAAAACGGCAGCTTTTTTATCTGAAAAATAATGATTGAAACATGATTTTCACTATTATTATTAATCGAAATATTCATACTAACCTGATAGTTGTAGTTTTATCCATATTTATTTATATTATTTAATTCACAAATCCACAAAATAACGACACTTATAAACCGTTGCATCGTTTGAATGACAGGAATGTCATGTCAGTTAGCGGAGTGAAGTGCGTAACATAAGCGAACCAATCACAGAACTCTATTCAACACTCTGATTTTGCATAGTCAAGGGTCGTTTAAGTATTGTTTATGAATTGAAAGGCTTGTCATATGGAACGCATTGAGAAATGTCTCATTTCGCATAGCGTTGCTGCTTTGCATAGGTAAGTATCGTTTGTGAATACGGGTGTCACAGTGCGCGCGGACGCACAGGGTGACACACGAACCAATCACAAAGCTCTATTCAACGCCGTGCGTTCGATTTGCTGCTTCACTCAAGCAAGCATAACACTCAAACATTCGCGGAAGAATGGTGGGGCGCGTCTTCGTGGATGAAACGATCTATAGTGTATTTATTTATTTCAAACTTATATGCACATAGAACAGTGTACATAAGGCGGACTTAATGCCTTTCGACATTTTCCTCCAGTCAACCTTAGGGCCAAACAGAGAATAAAGTAGGCGGTGTAAAAGATATTTTTATTTTTAGTGTAGATATTTTTTATTTCTTTTTTTTTATTACAGGTAGTAAAACAGCTGCAACTTTTAGGAGCGCTGCCTGAACACAACATGCCTCTTTTGGACGAACTAAAAAGCGCTATGGGTAAGTTGTTAGTTGGTAATGTTTTTCAGAGATGACCATAATTTTACCGAGAATTATTTTAAAAAAGCTGTTTTTTTTATAAAAAAAATATCGTAATATTATTTAATTTCAAGGAATTTATTTATTTTACACTACTATATGATTTAGAATTTCCTTTTAAGAATAAATGTGCTTGTGTTAGGAAACACCGGTCTTGATAAAACTTTACAAAATTATTGTTTATACAACAGAATAAAATAAGGCAATATTTTCTAATGATATTTTGTAGATTAGCCAAATTACAAAGTATCAAATAACTCAACCTTTCTGTAGTATAAATAAATAAATATTATTGAATATCCTTGGACAATTTACACTGCGCCTCTAGTCCCAAACTAGGTAAAGTTTGTACTATGGGCACTAGACAACGGATATAAACATACATAAATATTTTTTTTGTAAATACACACACCCAGTCCAAGTGAAATAATTGAATATTGAAAGAAAAAAAGAAATTAACTTCAAAATTGTTATTAATATCGCTAATAATTGCTATATTATGGTTTTCAGGCGTATTGCAACACCACGATGCAGTGACCGGTACTGAGAAACAGCACGTGACCCACGATTACGTTAGAATGGCAACACAGGCGGCGGAAGATGCGCACACCATCACCACTCAGGCATTGAAGTAAGGCATCACATCATCATCATTAATACAGCAGATGACAAATCACACATGTCATCATCATCATCATCATAATCTCAGCCATAGGACGTCCACTGCTGAACATAGGCCTCCCCCAATGCTTTCCATGTTGCCCGGTTGGTAGCGGCCTGCGTCCACACACACACATGTAATGCAAATAAATGATTTGATATTTAAATAAATATAATAAATAATCAGCGTCATCATTATCAATTCAGCACGTGACCCACAACTACATAATATCTACTTCCTTGGATTTTAGATTAAACATTATTGTTATTTTTTAATATTTTAGAACTACAATCTGCAGACTCTAGGTCCGCACTTTTTTAGTTTTGAATTTTTGAAAGTTTTTTTTACATAATATTTCGCTATTTTTTACGTATAAATCGCCTCTTTTTTATATATTTTTTTGTATTCCAAAAAAGCCATACACAGAAACATTATTGTTTCATAATGCATGTACTTTTTAGACTGAGTTTTAATCTATCAAATTATTTATTATCAGCCGCAACATCTTTGGCGATGACGCGACCCAGCAATTGGTATTCGACCGCTGTCACTTCAACGAGTCTCGCTGCGACACCACTGAAGAAGCCACTGGGAATCTCATTGTAAGTAGGGAGTGCAATCTCGATCTCGCGAGATCTCGGCCTTTTCTAGCGAGATAGCTGACAATAGTGACTGAGTTTCTTGCGCTTCTTCTCAGCACTGGCCCATTTATTGCCCCGAAGCAGCGGTAGGGTTAATACTGGGACGTGTAAAAGTGCTTTTTAAAAGCCTACTTGCATAAATGAGTTTTTTTTATCTCGGACGAAAAAAGGGCGAAATCTCGCGAGTTTAACGAGATTGCACTTGAACATAAAAAACGGCTTATTTGAAGCGTGGACTGACACGGACGGAATGAGGGTTTTCGCGTAAAAAAATCCGCCAGATGGCAATACGTAGACGCGAGGTCCAAATGCTGCACGATTGGTTATTTTTGACATGACATTGACAGATATGTCAAAATCCACCAATCACGCAGCAGTCAGACCCCACATCCACGTCCCGCCATCTAGCGGATCTTTCATTCGCGAAAACCCTCATTGCGATCTGTCGGTTTCGTTCGGTGAGCGTGATCTATCCAAGTATCTAATGAATCTACTGAGATCTCAAAATTGGCGATCATCATCATCATCATCATTTCAGCCATAGGTCGTCCACTGCTGAACATAGGCCTCCCCCAATGATTTCCACAATGGCCGGTTGATGGCGGCCTGCATCCAGCGCCTTCCTGCTACCTTTATGAGGTCGTCGGTTCACCTTGTGGGTAGACGTCCTACGATGCGCTTCCCGGTACCTCCACTCCAGAGCCTTGCTGCCCCATCGAAATTGGCGATATCTCGCAGTATTGTCCTACTATAATAAATGCGAAAGTTTGGATGTCTGGATGTTTGTTACTCTTTCACGCAAAAACTACTGAACTGATTTTGATGAAACTTTACAGTATTATTGTTTATAACCCAGATTACATATAGGATATAATTTATGACGATCTGTGACAAAATAAATTTCACGCGGGTGAAGCCGCGGGCAAAAGCTAGTGTATAATAAGTATGTTTTTACAAAAAAAAAAGTATTTAAGTATGTTTATATCCATTGTCTAGTACCTACCCATAGTACAAGCTTTGCTTAGTTTGGGTATTACTTATTCTGTATTTGGGACTAGAAGCGTAGTGTAAAATGTCCAAGGATATTTAATCTCGCGGGATCTCGCTCAAGCCCCAATCTCACGAGATTTGCCTTTGCGATTTCCCTAATTGTAAGTATTTTATATTATATTTTTATAGGTCCATGGTTTTGTCTTAATTTTACAGATTACGGTATACAATCCGCTGGCGTGGCCCGTGATAAGCCCAGTCCAAATCCCAGTAGTGGACGGCGAATATGATATTGTGGACGGAAAAGGTATGTATTTGAAAACCCAATTTTACTACTTTATTTATTTATGTTTAACACAAAGTTGTTATACGTTATATTATACCATAAAATCTGATTTTTATGTATAATATTTGGGCAATGATTAGAAGTTGTTTCCACATCAGCCAGACAGTTTTGACAGTTCCAACTCCTTGCCAGACAGTTTTTTTAGGATAGCTGCCAAAGCCACGATGACCCAAACTTCGTGATTCACCAACATTCTATCCTATATTGGGAGCATACGCTGATAAACTTTCAGCTTTTATAAAATGACGTAGGTCTGACGTTCACCAGATCTTAGTCTATACCACAATAAGGCATGAAGACATCTATTAATAATTTATCATTTACAGGTGTTTCCCAAACTGTACAAATAACAGAAATATCGAAAACAATACTGGAGCTGCCTTCCAGAGTTTCAAAAGCGAAGAAAGAAGTGACTTTCATAGCTAATTTACCTCCATTGGGTTACAAATCGTATTATATGTCAAAGAAGCAAAAAAGAACTGTGAGAGATATAAAAATTGAAGAAATAAGCGATATAGACGAATATTTTGAGAAAATTAAGAAGAAAAACTACGTCGAATTAGCAATGGACAACGATTTTGACAACGATGTGCTGGTTTACACTAATATTCCGGATGAGCCCAAGAAAATTAATAGAAATAATTATTATAATTCGGATAAAATGGCTAAAGGTAAGATTTTTTTACTTAATTGAATTTAATTTTCGTAGTCCGTCATATTTTAGTGTTCGAATGTAGGTACATTTTAAGATTAATTTCTATTTCATCTTATTTTTAATATATTAGATACTAGCTTTCCGCCCGCGGCTTCGCGCGCGTGGACTACATTATCTAACATATTTTACGGAACTCTATTTTTTTCCAAAATAAAATTTAGCCTATGTTACTCGTGGATAATGTAGCTTTAGAATGGTGAAAGAATTTTTAAAAACGGTCCAGTAGTTTTTGAGTCTATTCTAATCTACAAAGTTTTTACACTGTATTGTTTTCCTTGTAAAATAAAAATAAAATAAAATAAAATAAAATTCATTACGACCAAACAAACAAACAAAAAAGTTTTCCTCTTTATAATATTAGTGTAGATAAAAAATGGTAATCTTTCTGTATTATTTTTATTTTTTTATGAAAGTATTTAGTTCTACTTTTTTCCGCTACTAGATACGTGGTGGCGCTGTATAAAACTATCTCTGACACAGCATCCAACATTGAATTGTTAGTTTATTTATGGTCCACTAGATGGCGTTGTCCGTGCTTTAATTTGATTTTCCCGGACTTATTTTTAGCCCACAGATGGAGTTGGTAGTTCATACGTTTGGTGGTCAGTCGGCCGTTTGGTGTAGTGGTTCGAAACGGACTACTATTCCGGAGGTAGCGGGTTCGATTCCCGCACAGTACAAACATTTGTGTGCATGAACATATTTGTTTGTATTGGGCTGGGTGTTTTCTATGTATAATAAGCATTTATTTAAAAAAAAGTATTTAAGTATGTTTATATCCGTTGTCTAGTACCCATAGTACAAGCTTTGCTTAGTTTGGGACTAGAAGCGCAGTGTAAAATGTCCGAGGATATTTATTATTATTATAAATGTTTCCATAGATGGTGTTGTGCTGTTTTAGTTTGCGCTAACATTTTTGTTTTTTTTTCTGGATTTACCTAATGAACGTCCAAAAAGCCTTACATTTGAATATAAAGGAAAAAATAATTTTTGCTAACAGTGGTGGTCTAGTTTAGGCTGGAGTAACACTATCAGAATTCTACGCTGAACTGTCCCACCAAACTTATTGACGGGGGGCGCCACCATCGTTCAACTAAATGTATAGTTTCCAACATGGCAAAAATCGGAACCAGCGATCTGGTGTTGACGGTGGCGCCCCCTGTCAATGTCACTGATGACGGTTCGTTGTAGTTGGACAATATGCTTTGTCACGTCATAATATGTCAATGTCACTCCTCCCATGCAATCATACCTCAGGTACTAAGTTAAGCTATAGCCCGGTCTGTGAGCACGTAGAATTTTGTCCAATGACCCCAAGCTACCCATCCTTATCGCTCGCGCGTAATTATGTTGCTGTCGCGCTCGCACACTCACTGCGGGCGCCCGTCGCACAGTCGCGACAGCAATATAATTACGCGCGAGCGATAAGGATGGGTAGCTTGGGGTCATTGGACAAAATTCTACTTGCTCACAGATCGGGCTTTAGACCTATATCATACCTATTTCTTTTTATTTTTCAGCGCTACTAAAATCCAAGGAGGGCAAAGATAAAAACGTAGAGGAATTTGAGAAACTATTCGTTGAGAGTTCCAAACCGAAACGACCCCGTCAGGATGAGAATTCGTACCCATACATAAGTGGGGATGAAATGAGGATGCTTGCTGACGATCCTATGGTCGTGGAGAGATTCGAGGAACTGAATGATGAGGTATGTCATAAATTCAAATTATTTCTTACATCGTTAGTTCGTTCATTTCAACGGGACTATTCCCACCTCTCGTTCCCACCGCTGCAACTCCTGTGTAGCCAGGATCTACAGCTTGACCGCCAATAACCCAACCAGTGAAGGTCAAGTTTGTCCCGGGGGAAAGTTAAACTGTCATTGGACTTCAACGAAATTAGTCAGAAGAACATAGGAGTTCAAAGTTAAGGTACGACTTCCCTCCATTGCAAAGCGGATGACAAAGGTTTAAAGTAGTGGTTCCCAAACTTATTTAGTCTACTGCCCACTTTTAGAATAAATTATTTTTTAGCGCCCCCCATTTTTGTAGTCAAGAGTCGAGCTCAGTCGGTGTCTAAGAGTCCTCCTAGTAATGACGCCTCCCAAGCCTCTACACAACGTCCCGATTTTTTTTCTGGGCCTCTTACCGCCCCCCTTTAAGCCTACAGCGCCCACAAGGGGGCGTTATCGCCCACTTTGGGAAAGACTGGTTTAAACTTTATGGCCTCCTACTAGGTGGACCGACGATCTGGTGAAGGTCGCGGGAGGAGCCTGGATGCGGGCAGCGCAGGACCGTTCATTGTGGAAAACCTTGGGGGAGGCCTTTGTCCAGCAGTGCACGTCTTATGGCTGAGATGATGATGATGGTTTAATTTTATTATTGTATTTTTTCCCACAGGCTCTCAAAAAACCAGGAAATTCCCACCTTATCACGACTCAAGGAGATTACACGTTCACAGCGAGCCATTGGTACTATCCAGCTGCTATCGGCAACAACGAAATATACGAAAACAGGTCATCCGGTGCTTACATATTCCGACCCAGTTCAAACACACCCGTAGAGCTGAAATTCAAAGACTATAAACAAATAGACGGACCGTTGTTTTCAGAGACAAGATTCACAACAGAAAACAACGCAGCGTTCACATACAGATTCTACAATCATAGAAAAATACCGTATCACGAATTGGATTTTGTCGTTGGGCCGATCAATATAGATGATGGGGTAGGAAAAGAATTCATAGTGAGATACGAAACGAATATAGTCACGAATGGAGAATTCTACACAGATTCTAATGGACGGCAGTTGATTAAAAGAAAATTGAATAAGCGACCGCAGTATAATTTGACAGTTGAGGAACCAGTGGCAGGGAATTATTACCCAGTTGTCAGTGTGGCAGGTTTGACAGGTGATAAGGGTGACGTGTATTTAAATGTGTTGCCGGATAGGGCGGTAGGTGTCGCTTCTTTGCAAGAGGGTAATCTAGAAGTTATGTTACATAGGCGGTTGTTACATGATGACGCTTTTGGGGTAGGAGAGGCGTTGAATGAAACTGAATTTGGAAAAGGTTTGGTTGTTAGGGGAACGCATAGATTCTTCTTTACATTGGACAAAAGAACGTTCAAAGATGTGTTGGAAATGAGGAACAAACCGCAAGTTTTCGTCTCTAACGCTGATGGAATAAATCTTGAGAATTGGAAGAAATTAACCAACGAGAGAAGCTGGTTAAAATCTGAACTACCTGATGGAGTACATTTGTTAACTTTAGAACCATTTGGGAACAGAATGTTTTTGCTACGCCTCGAGAATTTCCTAGAAGAATCCGAGTCGTCTTCTAGAGTCGTAGACTTAGCAAAACTTCTAACTTTTACAACTATAAGTTCACTGCAAGAAACTGTACTGTCCGCTAACGCTGGTCTGCACGAAAAATGGACTTGGAATACAGAGAAGCAGTTTTCTGATAATTTTAATAAGGAATATGGAAGCTTTGGAGATGTTAAACTCGCTAAAGATAAACCTAAAGTCGCAGATGATAGCTACAAAATCAACCTTGCTGCGAAACAAATAAGGACTTTTATAGCTAGGCCTTGAAAAGATTGCCAAAGATTAAAAGAAACAGTAGCCATATTGGTTTAAGGTTGAATATAGAAATACATTTCAAAGGCCTTTTAAAACCCAGTTTGCAATATTTTAGCTGCCTATTTCGAAATTAAACTAAAATGCTACTGTTTTTCATACATAGGCCTTTCTTAGGATGGGTTGCACCATCTTATTTTAACATCAGGTGATCCGTCTGCTCGTTTGCCTCCTGTCACATAAAAAAAAAACTTTAACAAACGTCAAAAGTCTGTCACTTTCCATACAAAAACACCGGTTATCGTTACAGTTACGGTTAAAGTTAGGTGCAACTCAGCCTTAAGGAATATTTTACATAACAGTGTGGTTCCAGCTTTAGGAAGCCATTTTGTCATATTTTTGTAACTCCTCAAATGTATATTATATTATTGTTAAGGTTTTTAGTAAATAAACATATCATTTTGTAATAAAATTGTTTTATTTTAAAAACTTACGCTTAAAACAACATTCTTTACTAATATAGTAAAGTCAACAAATTAACATTGATAGGAATTACTAGAAAATATTGACATCAACTTATTACAATAATTTTATTTATTATTGTCATTAATAATTTAACAATTCAATTATTTTTATTAAAGTTGATTTCAGTTTCGTAATTCTACAACGAAAAGTATATAAATGAGGGTTCTCGCGATTGAAAAATCCGCCAGATGGCCAGTGTCAATGTCATGTCAAAAATAACCAATCATGCAGCATTTGGACCTCGCGTCTACGTATTGCCATCTGGCGGATTTTTCAATGGCGAAAACCCTCATAGACGCACTTTTTAAAACTGTCAAAACGAGACTCCCATAGATTTTGTATGGCAATACTAGCCAGTGACGTCATTATTTTGTCAACTCGAAACTACTTTTTTCAATTACAATGCAACCAAAAATCTCAACTTACAGGTAATTTAAAATTAATAAAAGTAATTATAGCCTGACCAGGAACATAAAAACCCTCGCCATGTTGCGGAAAACTAATGGTACTAATTTCTTTTAATGGCAACAGTTACTGAAAACTTCATTAACATGTCACCTTGCATGTCAGTCTATTGCTGTCAAAGTGTAAACAAACTTTATTTTAAATGTGTGCAATTGATTTTGTGAATTAAATTGCTAAAATATTTTTATAGTCGTGAAAGAAAAGTGGTTCACAATGTGTTAATGTATTTGTCGAAGAGAAATACCAAGGGTTCGGACAATATTTTCATTGAATAATGTTTCCGACAAAGGTTGTCAAATTGACTGACATGTTTATCGTATGGTACAGTCCACTATGAAAATTAGCTGTAGTTTGTTTCAACTACCTATTTTAAAGTTTTTTGTCACTTCCTCAGTTTTGAATTTTATGGAATTGGGAAAGAAGTACCGAGTTTGAAGCGTTCATGAGCAGACATTGCAGTTGAATATTCAAGTTCTGAATTTGATTATTGATGAATAATAAAATAAATCCTACTAGCTCGATTGATGGTTTCATTTAATTTATTTAAACCAGGTTACCTTTATTAATATTTTTTCGTTAATTTATGAAAATATCAAATTAGCCCGTAATCCTGAATCCTGATACATAAATTTAGCCTATTAATTTAACACAGGTACGACTGTACTCAGTGTTGCACTATCAAATGCAATTGACGCGCCTCTATGCCAGGGTTTTTATGTTCCTGGTCAGGCTATAAGACCAGAATGAATTCTTTTTGAAAAATTGGGAAATGGTGTCAAATAGTCAATAGACTAAGAGCGAACTGACGTTCTAAAGCCTGGTCCGTGAGCACGTAGAATCCCGTCCAATGACCCCAAGCTACCCATCCTTATCGCTCGCGCGTAATTATGTTGCTGTCGCGCTCGCACACTCACTGCGGGCGCCCGTCGCACAGTCGCGACAGCAATATAATTACGCGCGAGTGATAAGGATGGGTAGCTTGGGGTCATTGGACAAAATTCTACGTGCTCACGGACCAGGCTTTAGATACTCTGGTTTCCCTTCAATACGAATAAATAAATACGACGTTCTAGATGGCACCACTACTCTTTTGGTGGGGGTAGTTGTAATTTTACCGTAAAGTTGTCAGTTCTCGCTCGGTCGTTGGAAAGGACGGTTGTGTTTATCAGTGTTCTTTGTACAGTTACAGTGTATTCTGTGTTATAATAAAAGGTGTCATAATAGGGTGTGGATTATACTGTGTGTGTGTGTGTGTGAACTCTAGAAACAAGTAAGTTATCAAGTTTTTATATCTTTTTTTATAACACCTCTATTTATTGTGGATTTAAATAGTAGGTGCCGTGACAATGGGGGCGTTTGGCCGAAAATAGCGCTAGCGCAAGCTAACTTAAGTTAACGTCAGGTCGTCAGCACGTCCAGCGAGATGCGCAGTTAGCTCGACTGACTGACTGACTGACTGACATAGTGATTTATCAACGCGCAGCCCAAACCACTGGACGGATCGGGCTGGCATGCGGGTAGATGTTATGACGTAGGCATCCGCTAAGAAAGGATTTTACGAAACTCCACCCCTAAGGGGGTAAAACGGGATCCACGCGTACGAAGTCGCGGGCGGCCGCTAGTTTACTAATAATCAACTAACTCATATTGTACAATGAACGTCCTAATCTGCTGGGGTCTTAACACTATACCTTTATTTAAATCCACTTCCTCCATTTCTTTCAAATCGTTATTAGAATACGCATAAGATCCACTGCCGTACGCTTCGTTGAAATTTTTAAGAAACTTGTCTTTAGACCATCCTAAAGGCACGAAGTCTTTCAACATCATATTCGCTGCTAGCGTGGTTTCTTTAACATCAGTAACACGGAAATTCCTGAACAAATGTCTTAATTTCACCGTTTTGATTCCCGATAACACAGCGTCGTTTTTCTCCAAAAAATTCTCCAATCGTAACAGTAAAGAATGCTCGTTCCACGTCTCTAAAGTTAGTATATGAACCCCTAAAGGTAATTTCGATCTTAGTGCACTATATTCGTTGTTATACTCCATCCAAATCCGCTTGGTATTCCGTCCGTACCCGTACATATCTGATACAAAAACCTGTGGTTTTAATTCGATTTCTTTTGCCAGTTTTTTCTCAAATATCCTCGTGGGTTTGTGGTTGGCTTTGGATATGTACAAATAATGGGTGCCTCTGACTAAAATTCCGTTACCGAATTCGGTTTCGTTTAAATATGCTTGTATTCCGTTGTCGTCGGTTAACAGTCGTCGATGTACTAATAGGTCAATTTCGCCGTCTTTCAAAGATGAGCCGGCTTGGGCTCGGTCGTTCAGGACGGAGAAACGAATGTTCTTTTTCGGGTCTTCTATGTGGATTTTCGATGTGACTGGGTACAAGTTGCCTGGAACAGTTTAGAAGAAGTTGTTTTTGAACTAAGAAAGTTGGGGTTGGGTAGAGATACTTTAAATGTTTGCGAGCTTTGATTCTTCGACTTTAATTCAATTATGATTGCAAACAAATCAGAAAACAAACGATGTTAAAGACACGGATTTCTGTATTTTGGACAACACAGTGACAAAAAAAGTGTTTTAAATAAGTCTTAAAAATACAAAAAAATTAATTCAAAATGGCATTCAAAGAGGCGAGGAGTGCGACCCCTCGTTGAATTTTTTGTCGACGAAATTTAACAAAGAATACGTGAATATTGATGTCCAACATTAAACCTAAACCGTCCTAGTCCAGCTATGATATTTATTTATTTTTTTATATTTTTTTTAGATATTGTCAGGAGGGCGCTACCATCTATTCTATACTGAATTATTAGATTAGTTCCAATTTTTGCCACGACAACCTTAAAATTATAACATTTACAAGAGGGCGCAACTGTGAATACTGGGTTGCAAGTTTTTTATTTTTGCCACTTGACGTTTTAGAATCGTTGGAATATATATTTTTTTTTTATGTGATATAGCGTTTAATAGAAAAACACACCATAGGCTGGGTTGCACCATCTTACTTTAACAAACGTCAAGTCAGTCGAACTCCATACAAAAACACCGGCTATGGTTATAGTTACGATTAAAGTAAGGTGGTAAAACGGCCTTAAGGACATAGCACACTCATCGACCCGGAAAGGGATCGTAACCGTATCAACTCGAGGCGGTCAGTATTCTTTGTATGAAGCTCCATACTGCAACGCACACTTATCCGCACCGTAACGTAAACGCCTCGCCTCGCGGTTGACACCGCGCGAAAGGCGATGCGGTGTTGACCCCTTTCCGAGTTGATAAGTCTGCTATGAGCCTTATATACGGCGCTTCTTCTCAGCACTTGCCAAATGTTGGTCTCGAAGCGCTGGTAGGGTAAAAAGATTATGAGACATTAGAGGCTCCTTAAGAGCAAAATAACGATTTGTAAGAACTATTTATTAGTCTAAACAAATAAAGACATTTTGACTTCGACTTTATTATCGTGAGGTTCATACCTGCGATCGGGTCTGTATTCAATGGAGTGAAGGTGGGCCTCATATTCCTGATTCGCTTCATGGTCTGCCGGCCGTTGGAATCCGTATAGAATACGCCGTTGTTCTCTAGGTTTGTTGAGTATTTTATGAACACCTCTTTACCTGTGAAAATAATAAGTTATTTATCTATTACTTAATTACTTAATATTATAAAGCTGAAGAGTTTGTTTGTTTGTTTCCTACTTGAACGCGCTAATCTCAAGAACTACCGGTCCGATTAAAAAAAATCTTTCAGTGTTAGATAGCTCATTTATCGAGGAAGGCTATAGGCTATATACCATCACGATACGAGTAATAGGTGCAGAGCAAAAATGAAAAATGTTGCGAAAACGGGTTTTCACGCGTACAAAGTCGCGAGCACAGCTAGTTTATTTAGAAAGCTGCTTGACTTGAAGGCTTACAGAGATTACAAAGCGCCAATAAATTATACAATTCAAATAATATCTATACTTATAATAAATCTGTAGAGAGGTCAATTCTGTACATGAAATATATTTTCAAAATAACTATCAGGGGGTGATTAGTGATCGGTACTGATGCCAAAAATGCAATCAGTAAAATTTTTGTCTGTCTGTCTGTCTGTCTGTCTGTCTGTCTGTCTGTATGTTCCTTATAGAAACAAAAACTACTTGACGGATTTTAACGAAACTTGGTACAATTATTCTTCGTACTTCTGGGCAGGTTATAGGATACTTAGGAATTCCCACGGGCACGGGAATTAGCGGGAAAATCCTTTTGTATGAAAAATCTAAACTGCTTAAGTTAGACGCTTGAAATTTGGCATGCAGGTACTTTAGTAAACTCAAAGCTTAGTTACAACAGGATATTGCAAAATTCCCACGGGAACGGGAGTTAGCGGGAAAAAACATTTGTATGAAAAAATCTAAACCGCGTAAGATAGATGAAGGGGGTAAAACGGGATCCACGCGTACGAAGTCGCGGGCGGCCGCTAGTAAATTAATAATATACTACATATTCCTGTGTAAATAATCGAGACACGATAGATATTATTTTTACGCCATCTTAAACTACCGCTTGGGGATTGAAGCGTTAATTTCTTCAGTTTCTAAGGAAATTATATTTTTTATGAGCATTCGGTAAAGAAAACGAAAATAAAAACTGACATAGTTGTAGTCAACATAGTTATTGAGTAATTTGAAAAAAAAAAATCATGTTACACGTCTAACGCATAACTGAGTCAGACCGGCAAGCGAAAGGTCGTGGGTTCGATTCCCGCCTTAGGCAGTTCAATTTTTTCAAGCTAATTTATAATTTAGTTTGAGTAGCAACTGTAAATGCTAAGAAAGCTGATCCCTGGACAGGCATTGACTCACTTACGCGCTAAGTCTATATTTTATCTCTTACCTAACCCATCTTCCACGGATACAGGCCCGACCATCCAGTCCACTTCCAACACAGAACTATTGGCATACAACCTCACAACGTACGCCGCATAATCTGCAAGCTTGCAATGATACTCATAATGCAATCCAGTCTTATACACAGTGACATTAAAAATATCGTTTATTTCTTCTTGCTTTTCATCCATAGTTCTGAATAAATATGCCCCTGGGGAGTTCATTTTTTTATCTTTCTTGTCGGGGTCGTCGGATACGTAGAAAAACATTTTTATGTCCAAGTGTATTTTGACGCCGTTCGCTAAAAGCACGCTGTAGATGCGATTCTTACTGTCTAGGTTTACTCGGATGTACTGGAAGGAAGAAAAAATAGATATTAAATAAACTTTTCATTGAAAAAGTGAACAAATAATACATGGTGTAATTTTTTAAAGCCTGGTCCGTGAGCACGTAGAATTTTGTCCAATGACCCCAAGCTGCCCATCCCTATCGCTCGCGCGTAATTATGTTGCTGTCGCGCTCGCACACTCACTGCGGGCGCCCGTCGCACAGTCGCGACAGCAATATAATTACGCGCGATAAATTCTACGACTCTACGTGCTCACGGACCAGGCTTTAGTTGACCTAAAAAAATGGATATTGAACCTACTAAATAATTTTCCTACAGAACCAATATCAAATTCTGAGAATAACAAAATTTGGTCCCCATAATCTGTTTGCTGATGGCTTTAAATCAGCCCTTTTATTTGGTCTAAGAATTTCACCCTGTATAATAAAAGCTCGAGGGTCGCTAGTTCAATCTCCAGACTATTAATATTGTGGTAACTCCTAATATGAGCATGTATGTAATTAAGCTAATTCAGATTTAGAGAGATTAACAGGGGTAGTTCTGATTCGTTTGCGACAAATTAGGACTCTTTTTAACTGAAACATCCGTGTTTTTGCAGGATCCCGTTTAGTCAAAAAAGTGCAAAAAATTCCCGCTTAGTGCAAAAAATTCCCGCTTAGTGCAAAAAATTCCCGCTTAGTGCAAAAAATTCATTACAATTTGGAATTCGAATTTCAACACACACCTGTGTGTTCACACGTTAATCTACGAAGAACATCATCATCATCATTTCAGCCACAGGACGTCCACTGCTGAACATAGGCCTCCCCCAATGACTTCCACATCGCCCGGTTGGTAGCGGCCTGCGTCCAGCGCCTTGCTACCTTTATGAGGTCGTCGGTCCACCTTGTGGGCGGAAGATAGAACAGAACTCACCTTATTATTAAAATACGGATTCCTACTATCTTTTGGTATATACCCTTTAGGCGAAACATGTTTGTATAAATCTCTGTTTATATCCTCTTCATCTTCCGACTCTGTCTTCCTCGTAGTCCTACTCACTCTCTCCGTAGTTCTCTCTGTAGTTTCTGTAGTTGTTTTTGTAGTTATACTTTCTGTAGTTGAAGATACGGCTTCAATTCTACTCTTGGGAGTGAGGACTCCAGTGAAACGACTTTCGTAGTCTATTTTGCTGACATTTCCAAAGACTATCTTGGTTTCTAATCTAGGAGTGGTGGATTCGTCATATTCCATGTATTCAGGTTCGTTTTCTCCAAATAAAGTAACGTCGTCGGTGGAAGGATTGGTTTGCCTGACTAGGTATTTTTTTGGCTTATTCTGGTTGATTTTCTTGATTAAAGAACGCTTTGGACGATCCCAGCCTAGGGTGGACTTTTGGATGCAGTATGACCTGGAAAGTTTATGATCATTTGAAATTTCACATAGCGTGGTTTAGCCCCCAAAAAGGTGTTTTCTATCTATAATAATAAGTATGTATTAAAAAAAGAAGAATTAAGTACGTTTATATCTGTTGTCTAGTACCCATAGTAAAATCTTATCTTTGCTTAGTTTGGGACTATAACGCAGTGTTAACGTCTAGGATATTTATACAGGGTGTTTGGTAGAACGTTAGACAAACTTCGTGGGTGTATAATAGGTAAGGTCATTTTAAGAATACAAGTTTTTTTTTATCCACAACGAGGAAGCTCTTGGCCCTTATCTCACCTGATGGTAAGTGACGATCAGGCCGAAGGTGGAAGCGAGCTTCACCCGGAATCCTCAACCACGGAGGAACTGGCTATCGTACCTCTAACTGCCGGAACACAACAATGCTGTTAACATTGTTGTTATGGCGACAGACTTAGGTAAGATGGTGGTAGCTAGCCAGGCGGACTTAGAACAAGCCCTACCAAACCGAACAGAAAAATCTGCCCCACTGGGAATCGAACCCGGGACCTCTGCGTCTGAAGCAGGTGGTCTAACCATTAGACCACAGAGGCGGGTAAGTTCGCCCATTTGGCCCTAAGTGAGATTTTGTTGGTATTGAATAGGATCCGAAACAACTGGGCCGATTTGAAAAATTCTTCCACCATTAGAATCCTACATTATTTTCGATAAACATACACGGTACGAAATTCGTCGGGTCAGCTGGACTTTTTAATAAAGAAAGTAAAAGTAAGAAATACCACCAACCTGAACCCCATAGGGGGTATGTCCTCCGCGTAAAATATTAATTCGTAGAAAGCCCGCGTTTTCCTTGCGGGGTGCCGTCGCACGTTATCTGGGATGGGAGCCATCGCTGCCCTGACGGTTGTGCCTGGAACAAACATTAGACTATTTGACGCCATTCCCCATTTCCCAATTCGAAACCACACATTTTTTTAAAAGACACTTCATTCTGGTCTTAAAAAGTTCATCATCATCATCATCATTTCAGCCACAGGACGTCCACTGCTGAACATAGGCCTCCCCCAATGCTTTCCATGTTGATCGATTGGTAGCGGCCTGCGTCCAGCGCTTCCCTGCTACCTTTACGATGTCGTCGGTCCACCTTGTAGGTGGACGTCCCACGCTGCGTTTTCCGGTACGCGGCCTCCATTCCAGAACCTTTCTGCCCCATCGGCCGTCAGTTAATTAATTTAAACTTAAAAAGTTAATTAATTTAAATTACCTGTCATATTAAGATTTTTGGTTGCATTGTAATTGAAAAAAACCGGCCAAGTGCGTGTCGTGGTGTCACGCGCAGTGTAGGGTTCCGTAGTTGTCCTTCGTTACCACAATATTATATTTCAGAAACAACCAATTACTTTATCTAAAGTCACTTTTAATATTTTCTTTAGGTATAATTTATTTAAGGAAAACGACTATCACTCTTAAACTAACTGATCTATCTTAACCGCTATAGTTTTCCTTGAAAGTTCATAAAAAGCAAAAAAAAATATTATCATGATTTTTTTCAGATTTTTCAAGCCAACAGTTTAGTTTTTACAGGGGGGGAAAAATGGGCACTTTAAACTTTAACATTTTGCAAACGGATCCCTAAATCGTAAAATGGTCTTAGAAACCCCTAAGTCATTTTAAAAGACCTATCCAACGATACCCCACACGATGGGGTAGAAGAAGAAAAAACAATTCATTCCCACCAGAGGCGGGGCAAGACCTAAATTTGGTGTGGGCAAGACAGATTTCGCGAGGCCTTGTTCTGTGGCGACTAGGGCTTGAATACCGGAATTCTGGAATTTCGTAACTCCGGAATTCCGGATAGGTTTTTTGCGATATTTCAATTCCGGAACTGAAGCCAATATCGTATTCGGATATTGAAATTTTTCATAAATTATTTTAAGTTTTCAAAATGATTTTTATCCAAATCGGTCCTTCTATAAGGAAGTCCTCGAGACAGTCATGTATTCGCAATTTTATTACTAATAGTATTAAAGAGGCGATAGAGAAGAATCAAAGCTCCAAAATGTTCGCAAGAGACAACTCTAGCAAAGCCAGCTGACGAAGCTAAAGACAGCGGACGGTAATGTAACATCAACAAAGGGTTCTGGGAGAGATCGAAAAGTTTTTATGGACAGCTATATACCACGGTCACCTAACCTGTTAATAGCTCAACCACAGGATAGTTCCACCAAGAGCTAAGCTAACTCGACAATATATCGAAGATATCCCGGACATCAGCCTATACGAGATTAGGATGGCTCTCATACAACTAAAAAACAACAAGGCACCGGGTGATGATGGAATAACCTCGGAGCTTCCTGATCGCGGCGGGTGGAAAACCGATACTGAAAGTCCTTCAGAGACTCTGTAACTTCGTCTTCTCCAGGGAATAATGCCAGAGGCATGGAACAGAGGCGTAGTGGTGTTTTTCTTCAAGACAGGGGTAAAAGCCTTATTAAGGAATTACAGGCCCATCTGGGTTCTGAGTCATGTCTACAAGCTGTTTTTGAGAGTCATCACGGATAGTCTCGCGCGTAGGTTCGATGACTTATAGCCTCTCGAGGAAGCCGGTTATCGAAAAGGTTAACAGTACCATATACCACATCTATACGCTACGGCAGGTTATACAGAAGACCGAAGAGTCTAACTTGCCATTATGACTGGCGTTCTTGGACTATTAGAAGGTCTTTGAGCCTGGCTGAGCACGAGGGCGATTCTATATTACGTTATAATACATTATAAAGGAAACAAACATTATATAGGAAATTATAAAGTTTGTAGTTCGTTCACCAGGGAGTCTGCTATTAGAGGGGGGTCACTCATATTATTAAATAATCAATTTAAATACAAGGAAAGAAAAGACATTGTCTCACTCTCAGTCGAACGAACTATAGAACTTGCGTGTGCAGAGCTAGAGCAGTATATAATTGTAAGTGTGTACAAGCCCCCATCTGCAAATTACCAATTATTCGAATCCACTATGGAGGAGGTCTTAAAAAAGGTATTTAAATCAAATAAGAGAGTAGTTGTATGTGGAGATTTTAATATAGATTTATTAGATAATACTCAATATAAAATAAGATTCTTAAACCTTTTTAAATCTTTTAATTTATCACATCTTTTCAATGAGCCTACTAGAATCACTCCAACATCAGCTACTTGCTTAGATAACATTTTTTGTAACTGTGATATTCAAAGTAAATCAATAATTAATTGCCTTAGTTCAGATCATAGTGGACAATTGGCCACATTTGAACACCATCATGTCCCTAGTACAGTGGATGTTGTTTGTAGGCCAATAACAACTAACCGAATTGAAAAATTTAAGAAAAATATTTGTGATGGTATTGATAAACTTATATTAGATGACAATAATGTCGATCAAATTTATGAGGATCTATTCAGTGTTGTGAGTGAGGAATTCAAAACCACATTCCCACAGAAAAAGATCCGAATAAATTCTGTTAAATGTAAATTTGATGACTGGGCTACAACTGGCATTCACAAGAGTAGAAATAAAATGTATGAATTATATAGTCTTAAAGCCGATACGCAAGATCTGAGTGTTATAGAATATGTTAAAAATTACTCAAAAATATTTAAAAAGGTTTGTTTGGCTGCTAAATCAAATCATCTTCGAAACATGATTTTAAATTCTAATAATAAAGCTAAGGCTACGTGGAACATAATAAATAAACAAACATGTAAAAATAAATCGAAGGATAACACTTTTTCACTGAAAATCGGAAACGAAATTATAAATTCCGATACAGAAGTTGCAACCACATTTGAGACATTCTTCTCCAATATTGCGTCTGAAACAACTAAAGAACTGAATTCATCACCAGTTCTTGCAGAGTCTCTTTTAAAATCTAATGTCACCGAGTGCCAGTGTCTGCTCCAGTTCAGGCATATAGATTGTAATACAATAATTAAAACCTTTAGAGAATTAAATATGAAAAAAACTGAGGACCTTTGGGGAATCTCCGTCAGTATAATTGGAACAATTATTGACACCATAGCTCCTCACCTTGCATTCATTTTTAATACATGTATTGATCAAGGTTGCTTTCCTAGCTTAATGAAGTTAAGTAAAATAATTCCATTGTTCAAGGCTGGTGACAAATGTGACCCCTCTAATTTTCGACCGATTTCTATTCTACCAGTACTTAGCAAAATTTTCGAGAAAATTATTTTCCACCAACTTCTATCTCACTTCATTTTTAACAAATTATTACACAATAAGCAATTTGGTTTTACGAAAGGTAGAAGTACTACTGACGCTGGGGTAGCACTATTGAAACACGTCTTTGATGCTTGGGAGAGTAAAAAGGACGCTGTTGGTATTTTCTGTGATCTTTCAAAAGCGTTTGATTGTGTAGACCACCAAACCTTACTAAACAAATTGCGACATTATGGTGTTTCGAATAAGTCACTTGATCTGCTGAACTCGTATCTCACAGGCAGAAAACAAAAAGTTTGTATTAACGGAACTGAGTCTTCTGGAGCACCTCTTACTATGGGTGTGCCGCAGGGATCAATATTGGGACCTTTGCTATTTCTTATTTACATTAATGACCTTCCTTACTTTGTAAAAGATCTGTGTGATATTGTGTTATTTGCTGATGACACATCTCTCATTTTCAGAGTTGATAGAGGTAAGGTAAATTTTGACGATATTAATAACACACTCTCACAGGTTCTACATTGGTTCACTGTTAACAACTTATTGTTAAATGCAAACAAAACTAAGTGCATTAAATTTACCTTACCTAATGTGAGACAGGTTTCCACGCAATTAATGGTGAAGAATGAACCATTAAATAGCATAAATTCCACAACATTCCTGGGAATCACTTTAGATGCTAAACTTCAATGGGGTCCTCATATTGAAACTTTGTCAAAAAGGCTCAGTTCGGCTGCTTTTGCAGTGAGAAAGATTAGGCAATTAACTGACATTGAAACGGCAAGGCTAGTATATTTTAGCTATTTTCATAGTATAATGTCATACGGGATATTGTTGTGGGGCTCAGCCGCGGACATTGAAACTGTGTTTGTTCTGCAGAAGAGAGCAGTGCGGGCCATTTATAACCTTGGACCCCGATTTTCCTTGAAAGATTTTTTTAAGGAAATAAACATACTGACAGTAGCTTCACAGTTCATTTATGAAAACCTTTTATATGTCCGCAAAAATATAGAGCAATTCACGAAAAAGAGCGATTTGCATAACTTTAATACAAGAAACAAAAATAAACTTGCCGTTCCAAATTCCAGATTGCATAAGATTGGTAATTCGTTTATGGGAAAATGTATTAAATTCTTTAATAAATTACCACAAAATGTTGTAGAACTACCCATTCATAAATTCAAAGCACATATTAAAAGTACCTTAATGAAAAAGGGCTACTATAAAGTCGATGATTATTTAAAAGATAAAAATGTTTGGGATACGTTACTGCCTAGCTCGCATAAATATTTATAACTTTGTACATTTTAAAGCATGTAAACCTTTGAAAAAGAGGCTGACAATAGTGACTGAGTTTCTTGCGCTGCTTCTTCTCAGCACTGGCCCATTTATTGTCCTGAAGCAGTGGTAGGGTTAATACTGGGACGTGTAAAAGTGCTTTTTTTAAGCCTATTTACAGAAATAAATGAGTTTTAATGAGTTTTAATACGTCGAATCCAACTCGGCTGGGGAGCGTACGAGAAACTACATAACATCTTTTCAACCAAAACACCTCAGTACTCAAAGACGAAAGTCTACAATTAGTGAGTGTTACCAGTAGTGATGACATTATGTTTTGAAAACGTGGCCTCTCACTATAAATAGGCCTTATAATAAGCTCAAAGTTGCACAGCGTGCTATGAAGAGGGCTAATGCTCGGTGTTTCTTTTCGAGATCGAACCAGAAATGTGCAGATTACTACAGTCGCCTGACATAGCGGTCGGATTTGCAAGCTGAAGTGGCAATGGGCAGGGCAAATAGTACGTAGAACAGACGGCCGATGGGACAAGGTCCTGAAGTGGATGCCACATACGTGTACATGTTTGTCGGGTGGCGCTTTCTTTTTTTAACCAACTCCGGAACTAGTTCCGGAATTCCGGAGTTGAGTGCCCAATATCGGAAATCAGTTCCGGAATTGAAAACTATCCGATTTTGCAAGCCCTAGTGGCGACCTGAAGACGGATTTTATGAAATAATAAAAAAAAGGGTCAAAGGTCTATACATTGACAGTTTCTGATTTCTTGATTCAGTGATTATTTTTAAAGGAATATTGCGCCAAAGAATAATGTTCGTCACTTAAAACCGTGTTGTTGCTTAATTTTGTGTCTGATTATGGCTGAATTTGTTTGGAAAAAAATATATTTTTATTTTTAACTACATTGTTTAGCTATCAAGAATTTATATTTAATAGTCAATGTTCGTATTGTGATATTGTCATCTCCACCTTGTATACATTTTTTCAAAATTTTTGATGCGCGAGGCCCCTTGTACCGCGAGGCCGTAGGCGGTGGCCCACGTCGCCTACGCCTTACGCCGCCTCTGATTCCCACTTTACATGTAGGGGAGCTACCCTAAAAAATTTTTTTTACAAAATTTTATTTTGCCGTTTTGTCGGCGTGATTAATATACATACTTCCACAAAATTACAGCTCTCTAGTGCCAATAGTTTCCAAGCAAAACCTCGGACAGACAGACAGACAGACATATCGAAACTATAATAAGGGTTCCTTGTCAGGACAACCCTAAAAAGTGGTTTGAGTTGACAAATAGTGACGTCACTTGCTTGTATTGCCAATATTGCCATACAAAATCTATGGGAGTATCGATTCGACAGTTTTATACTATCATTACTGGATTATTAGTTCCAATTTTTGCCACCTGACGTTACAAAATCGTTTGAACACATAGTATAGAAAAGTAAATAGCTTTTTATATGTATAATATTTACCTCTTGGAGTGTACACTGTGTAGTCGATGGGTTGTATGGGCAGTCTCACGGTTGTACTGACGTTCCATGCCAGGGGGTTGTACACCACTATCTGTAATATAACATCACTTTTGTTCTAGTCTGGTCTGCGAGCACGTAGAATTTTGTCCAATGACCCCAAGCTACCCATCCTTATCGCTCGCGTCGCGCGTATTTATGTTGCTGTCGCGCTCGCACACTCACTGCGGGTGCACGTCGCACAGTCGCGACAGGAATATAGATGCGATAAGGATGGGTAGCTTCAGGTCATTGGACAAAATTCTACGTGCTCGCAGACCGGGCTTTACAAAACAACATATTATTACAATAGGGATGTTTCCTTGGTAAAAAAGCAAGAGCTTGAATTAGTCCGTCGGTTAACTTAAAAAAATACTCGTCACGTATTTTTCAATTTTTCAAACTAATGAAAATTGAAAGAGATTAGTGCGCTAAAGCTCAAAAGAAGCCCGTGACGTCAAGGCGTGCTTATAACTGTAGCACTTTGTGACGTCACGCTGAACTTCAACGCATCGTAACTTCGTGATTACTTGTTTGATTGACAAATGTAAATAACTCACAAAATAGTGAGGGCCTCCGGTGTAAGGGCACCTGGATATGTTGAAATGGCATCTATTGTAGTTGGTCTCTGCTGGACTCTTGCGAAGCACACTGGAAATAATTAAAAATAATACAATCTTTACTGATTAGAAAAGCAAAATAAAGAATGTTCACTAATAAAATAATACAGCCAATCTTGGTAATTTTGGCCATCAGTACATTATCTCAAAATTTGATTGCGAATTTAGTGCTTTTTCGTTTGATTTTTCATATTTCAAACAAGCTTTGTGAATAACCTTACTTGTGTATCCCGGTACGGTTTTTTGCGATAAGTAAGGGTGTTTGCAAAAAATGTATTCATGAAGCAACTAGTGGAAACACTTCTATTAAATAATGCTTGTAATTGAATTGGATCCTGTTTTTATACTTGTTCAGTTTAATGACAAAACCGAATTTCAAATTCGAACGGATCGGGTTTTTTCGGGACACTGTAAACGGGGTGTTCTCGTGAATGTGATAAAACACATATTCTTCTCCGTGTAAAAAAGCTCTAATATCTACTTATGTATACACACGGCCACACTGTTAACTATCCATTTCCGTTTTTGCTCTTGTTCTCATCAAATGGTGATTCTTTGCGATAGAACGAGACGACATGACAGGCTTTCTTTCTTTCTCTCAATGGATAGTTAACACTGTTGCCGATGGTACTTACTTTAACCCGTTCTTTATGATGGTGGTCATGGCCAAGTCGATGACAGAAGCCATCTTGTCGACGTAGTAATCCATGACGTGCGGCCTCAGCGCGCCTGATATGATGTTGTGGTCTTGGAATACTCCTGGAACAAAATAGACAGACGGTTGATAATATAATCAAACGCCCGTATTCATAAACATTACTACGAGGCCTCACAGTGCGCATCGACGCACAGGGTGACACACGAACCAATCACAGAGCTCTATTCAACGCAGTGCGTTCGATTTTCTGCTTCACTTAAGCAAACATCGTTTGTGAATACGGGTGTCTTGTTAAACTTGAGAACTAAAGTCGCTGACATAGCCCGACGGATTAGCAAGCTGAAGTGGCAATGGGCAGGGCACATAGTACGCAGAACTGACGGCCGATGGGGCAGCAAGGTTCTGGAGTGGAGGCCGCGTACCGGAAAACGCAGCGTGGGACGGCCACCCACAAGGTGGACCGACGACCTGATAAAGGCAGCAGGAAGGCGCTGGATGCAGGCCGCTACAAACCGGGCGATGTAGAAATCATTGGGGGAGGCCTATGTTCAGCAGTGGACGTCATTTGCCTGAAACGGACGAATGGTACAAGGTACTTATCCCATACAATATCGCACGTATGACAAATATTTATTAATGTACTTATTTATTCGTTCGTTTCAACCGAATTCTGTCCACTGCTGGACAAAGGCCTCCCCAAGCGACCTTCACCAGATCGTCGGTCCACCGGGTGGGAATGTATTGTCTTTGTACTTACCATTAATCCACGACATATCTTCAAATAACTTGTTGTAGTTTCCCATCCTAGCAGTGACATGAAGTTGTTTGGAGATCTAAAAATAAAAGAAAAATGTTTATAATTTCTCGAAATCATTTAATTCCTTAAAGGGAATTATTATCCAGCTAAATTATCATGTCAAAACTTATGTAATTTTGATTGAAGTATGATTTTTATCAAGTTTTTTTTATTTTGTTTTAAAACTTTACTTTTCGGCGATTTAAATAGTTACATGCCGCATACTTTTTTTTTAATTTACAATGCATTTCTTATGCACTGTCCTCTCCCTAGATTGTCTGCAATACATGTAATTGGTGATAAAACCACCTAAATCATGCCATTTTGCGAATATTTTTGTTGTTTGTTAGGTTTGTCCAAACACTATACTCTAGTAAATATTTAAAGCATAGCTTAAATAAGACCCCTGATGTCTGGAAAAAAATCCCTTACTAGCGATTAGGCCGCCTATTGTGTATCTCTTTTGTTCTTTAAAAAAAAACTCATCAAACTTATTTATTTTTGCAAATAGACTTTTAAAAAGCACTTTTACACGTCCCAATATTAACCCTACCACTGCTTCGGGACAATAAATGGGCCAGTGCTGAGAAGAAGCAGCGCAATAAACTGTCACTATTGTCAGCTTCCTTTTCAAGGGTTTACAGTCTTTAAAGGTTTATAGGTTTTCTTTCTTTTCTTGTCTTGTGCGATTACAATAAAGTGTTTTCTATGTATCTATCTATCTAAATACCTGTAGTATCCTGTGTCCCTCTCTGGCTAAGTACTTGAGAGCGGGACGCGACGAGTACATGCCCGTGGCGTATGACGACTTGTCGTAGGCGAACGGGAAGAAGTCGTCTTGCTTCGTTTGGAGTTTTGGGCTGAAATTATTGATTAATATAAATATACAGGGTGTTAGGTAAATGGGTATATGAGCCGTCACTAGCCCATGTTAACATGGGCATATAAATGGTATGGTTTTCTGTCTTCACCATACCATTTATATGGCCATGTTAACATAGGCTAGTGTCAGCTCATATACCCATTTACCTAACACCCTGTATACATATAACTCAAAGGTCACTGATTGACTGACTGACATAGTGATCTATCAACGCACAGCCCAAACCACTGGACGGATCGAGCTGTTTGGCATGCAGGTAGATGTTATGACGTAGGCATCCGCTAAGAAAGGATTTCACGAAACTTCACCCCTAAGGGGGTAAAACGGGATCCACGCGTACGAAGTCGAGGGCGGCCGCTAGTCTCATTATAAATTGTTTATTTACTTAGTAGGTATTTCAAAAGACTGACGTATACCTACACTAGCTTTTGCCAAAGTAAGTTTTGTTCTGTATTTTTTCCGATTCTACCAAGTTATTGACAACCCATAGAAAAAATTTTGAATCTTTAGACATTTTCAATATGACCTGATGATGATAAATGAAGTACTTACTTCTCCTCGTACACAGCCTTCAGATAGCAGGCGGGGGTGGAATAAAACGCGTTCACCGCCACGCCACCCACCAAGTTGTAGCGGTTCAGGGAGCTAGAACAATAATCTATACTTATAATAAATCTGTAGAGAGATCAATTCTGTACATGAAATATATTTTCAAAATAACTATCAGGGGGTGATTAGTGATCGATACTGATGCCAAAAATGCAATCAGTAAAATTTTTGTCTGTCTGTCTGTACGTTCCTTATAGAAACAAAAACTACTCGACGGATTTTAACGAAACTTGGTACAATTATTCTTCATACTCCTGGGCAGGTTATAGTATACTTAGGAGCAGAGTAGTGAAGGGAAATTTTTGAGAAAACGGGAGAAGTTAATGGTTAAATTTGGAAGGGACGTAGCTTAGGTACCGTAGAGGTGCACTAAGAAAGGAATTCCTGAAATTCCCACGGGAACGGGAATTAGCGAGAAAATCATTTTGTATGAAAAATCTAAACCGCTTAAGTTAGACGCTTGAAATTTGGCATGCAGGTACCTTAGTAAACTTAAAGCTTAGTTACAATAGGATATTGCAAAATTCCCACGGGAACGGGAGTTAGCGGGAATAAACATTTGTATGAAAAAATCTAAACCGCGCCGCGTAAGATAGATGAAAGGGGTAAAACGGGATCCACGCGTACGAAGTCGCGGGCGGCCGCTAGTAAGTTATAGAAAACTAGCGGCCGCGTGTGACTTCGTACGTATGGATCCCGTTTTACCCCCTTAGGGATTTAATTTTGCAAAATCCCGTCTTTTAAAACCTACGTTTTAAAAGGAACCCCCATGCAAAATTTGAAACTCCTAGCACTTGTAGTTTCTGAGATTTCGTGATGAGTCAGTGACCTTTCGCTTAGATTCATCATTATCATCATCATTTCAGGTACAGGACGTCCACTGCTGAACAAAGGCCTCCCCCAATGACTTCCACAATGACTGGTTGGCAGCGGCCTGCGTCCAGCGCTTTCCTGCTACCTTTATGAGGTCATCTTGTGGGTGGACGTCTCACGCTGCGTTTTCCGGTACGCGGCCTCCACTCCAGAACCTTGCTGCCCCATCGGCCGTCAGTTCTGCGTACTAGTGCCCTGCCCATTGTCACTTCAGCTTGCTATTTCGTCGAAACTTACCCGATGAGTTTGTCGATGTTAGCGAACCATACACTAGCATCGTAGTACCCCCATCGCTGCCCCATCATCACCATCACGTTGCGGGTGGTATAGTATGGCGCCTGACGAAACTGCACGCTTTGGAGGAATACGTTCACCTGCGGAGGAGAATGGACCTTATTGTATGTGCCATAAAAACTACTGGGTCCCTGCTATAAAATAGAAAAGGCTTGACGGAACTGCACGCTTTGAAGGAATACGTTCACCTGCGGAGGAGAATGGACCTTATTGTATGTGCCATAAAAACTACTATATCCCTAGGGCCTTGTATAAACTAGAAAAGCAGACTTCAATGTACTGAATCACATGATGTCGTGCCCTGCGTGCCCAAACAACTGCAAGCAGGAAGATTTAATGAAGGCTACTGACAACGCCACTCTTGTGGCGGAGTTTTGGGCTGACGCTGTGTAGGTTTGTTGTCGACACGACAAGAAGAAGAGTGTAAAACTACTACTAAATAGGCAGCTATTGTCGATATTCAACTAGCTCACACGCGTTTCGCTCTTTTATAATGCAAATAGCTAGGGATTGGAATTCGCTATTTTTCGAACACTATAGCTATAAGCATCTTCAAGGTGAGAGCGAATAGACATTTGAAGGGCAAGTTCGTACCACCAAAAAAGTGCATCACTTAACATGGGATTGGGGATTACGGTCGGCCGCTTTATTCTGCATGAAAAATCCATTCTTTCAACTACTTCTCCTACATACGTCTCTCGTTCTTCCGTATTTTATTTGCGGATCTAGATGAGTTTTTTTTTATTGACGATTCACGTCTAATAGGACGCCGAAAAAAAAATACAATTAGGTATTTGAAACGAAAAATCAAATAACAAGTCCACATTACCCGTTCCCTGACGTTGGTAAAGTCGTCAGTAGACGTGATGATGAGCGGGTCGCTGCACTGTGTCCCGAAGCAGAACCCTGGCGGCGACCAGTAGCCGTCGAACAGCTTGTGCGTGTAGATGTCTGTCTCCGCTCCTGTAGGGTTTTGAGAGACCATCTTGAATATTAAGAAGCAATAAAGTCCGGTCGCCGAGCAGATAGAATTTCGTCCAATGACCCCAAGCTACCCATCCTTAACGCTCGCGTGTAATTATATTACTGTCACGACTGTGCAGGCTCATTTACACTGTCTTTTTGACTTGACTTGGCTAATTTCCGCGCAGTGTAAATGATGAGCCTTGGCTACGGGCGGCCGCAGTTAGTGTGGGGTCATTGGAGGAAATTCTGTCTGCTCGGCGACCGGACTTTAGTCCTGAAAACCGAGTTAGGACTCTTATGCCCGTTTTCACCATCAATCCCTAATTTTTAAGTGGCCCATTTGAAAACAAAATTCATGTTATGTGTTATAGTAGGGGTCACTTAAAAACTAGGGACTGATGGTGAAAACGGGCATTACACACACATTTAAACACAATACGAGTCGTGTCGTACACGTAACGATATCGTATCTATCATGTCTGTGTGTAGGAGCCCTTTAGTATTCGTTAATTAATTAATTAATTAATATAGGCATTTAGTAGTTTTGAAATCAATCGTCACTTGATTTTGCGAGTTGATTGATGAAGTCATGAAATCTATGGGAGAGTTCACACTTTTATACTTATAAGTTGCTTCCATAAGGTATAGTAACTTATGTAACAGCTGTAGGTATACGCAAGTAGTAAGAAATTACGATAAGCGACTTACGATTTATGTATTTGCAAAATCGGAAGTTACTTACGTGAGTAACACTTATAAATCTAAAGACGGCTTAATGGATTAGTAAAGAAGTCCTCACCCAAATCATCGCTCCCCCTCCACATAAACTCCAGCCCCTTCCTCTTCATCCATTCCAACTCATCATCAAAGCTGATGGGGTTGATGAAGAGTCCATCGAACCCCATCTGGCTCATGAGGGAAGCGAACTCGCGACTGTGCCCGAAGCAGTCCGCCTGCCACGCCACTAGTGGCCGACCGCACTCAAGGAATGTTGCGTTGATCTTTCTGCAAGATTTTCGGGGTGAGAACATTGACTTATGTAACTAGGTACATTAGTTCTATGGGTGAAGATGGGACGGATTTCTGTAAATTAAATTAATTTGAATTTTGGTATTCACAAATACAACCCGTTCGAGCTAACTGCGCACTTCGCTGGAAAGCGACTCTTCCACGCACTCACCATACCAGAGCAGCGATGTGACGCTAGGGTTGCCAGGTCATGTCCGGTTTTTGTTAGGCTTTATATGTGGCTGCGGCGTCAGTTGAAAGTTGCGCTACCGATTCGAAGATAGTCACTCGTGTACCAATGACATGCTTAAATAAAGTATGTCCGGCTTTTAGGGTATAATGTCCGGCCAAATTCAGCACCGTGTCCGGTTTTTGTGTTTTCGAGCCTGGCAACCCTAGTCACGGCTGCCAGCATAGCCCTACGTGAGATCTAATTTAATAATTTTCGTTCGTTTCACCCGAATGACGTCCCCTGCTGGACAAAGGCCTTTCCCAAGGATTTCCATAAAAACCGGTCCTGCGCCGCCCGCATCCAGGCACCTCCCGCGACCTTCACCAGATCATCGGTCTACCTAGTGGGACTCCGGCTCGTGGTCGCCACTCGAGAACTTTTCTACCCTAGCAGCCATCAGCTCTTCGAGCTACTTGCACTTTGGTTCTCCTGCGGATCTCTTCATTTCTGATTCGATCACGCGGGCAAACTCCGAGCATAGCCCACTCCATCGTCCTTTGGGTGACCTTCAGCCTTCTTATGAGGCCCATAGTAAGCGACCACGTCTCAGATCCGTATACCATCACTGGCAACACACACTAGTCAAAAACTTTTGTCTTGAGACACTTTTGTTACAATTCAATTTGAAAATGAATGGTGTTTTTTGGTGGTATCTATTTACCTTACCTGAGCGAGTAGGTGAAGTGGTCTATGATGGCGTGGTAGCTGGTGGTAGCTTCATCACTCATGCTCCACCCTCCGCCCACTAGGTACAGGCGGCCTTGGCGGAGCAACTGGTACACCATCCTGCGGACTGAGGAGAAATAGGGCTTATTTCGTACTCAATAAGCGTTAATTAATGGAGGCCGTGTACCGGAAAACGTAGCGTGAGACGTCCACCCACAAGGTGGACCGACGACATCATAAAGGTAGCAGGGAAGCGCTGGACACAACCGCTACCAATCGATCAACATGGAAAGCATTGGGGGAGGCCTATGTTCAGCGGTGGACGTCCTATGGCTGAAATGATGATGATGATAAAGGGTTGATTTCCTTTAAATTCGAGTACGAAATAGCATATGTCATCAGCTTTAAAATAAGTCTACTTTGATGTATTTTGGATAACATAAAGTGAAAAAAAAAAGTTCAATTAACTACACAGCGACACAGGCCTGCGAGCCTAGTGCAGAAGTTGTGGTTTTTACATCCCAGAAAATGATATTTCTGAATAAATATTATTTATTACTTATTAAAAACTCATAGAATACCAAAACCAAAACTTTTAAAGGCTTTTATTTTTTTTTAATTCAGAGGGATGAATAGTGTGAGCCCTCTTTGTATACTTTTTGTCGTTGAAAATTCATACCGGTATCTTTGGAAAACAATACGTAGGACGCCTTACCTGTTTCGTCTCGATTCGCCCACCAATGAAATAAGTACGGCATGTCAGATAATGTGAATCTGAAAGGTTACAAAAAACAATTTTTTAAGTATTTTAATTGAATGTAATAAAAACAGTAAATGGTCCTTCCTGCCCACGTCTAGTACTTCCCGCAACCTTCACCAGATCGTCGGTCCATCTAGTGGAGGCCTGCGCATACTAAGTCTTCAGACCCCTGGTCGCCACTAGAGAACTTTTTTGTCCCAATGGTCATCAGCTCTACGAGCTATGTCCAGGCAGCGCAGGACCGATCGCACACAACTCATTCATAAAGGTAGCAGGAAGGCGCTGGATGCAGGCCGCTACCATCCGGGAGATGTGGAAGTCATTGGGGGAGGCCTATGTTCAGCAGTGGACGTCCTGTGGCTGAAATAATGATGATGATGATGAACTCTTACTTTCGATCCTGTTGCGCCCACAGTTCTGAGATGGTGAAGTCTAGTATTCGCTTCATGTTTACTTGACTCTTTTCGTAGAGGTTGTCATCTGAAATCAAAACATCACTGTCAATAAATAGTAACAGGAAATATCCTGTCTTCTCAATAACGTTTGAACCGGCGAACTTAGTACCGCCTATGTTGATCAGAAATATGCAGGATTCTAAAGGTTAAAGAATGTTTAAATCATGTTCAAATTAGTTTTGGAGTCTAATGGAGGATTGACCTACACTTCACACGCTGGCCAGACGGGTTGGGGAGGCCTGTAGGCCTAAGATGCGCGCCGCGATAAGCGGTTATCACGCCATTTTATCGATTTTGCCCATACATTTTTATGTCGATAAAAGTTATCAAGCGCATCTTAGGCCATCTGATGTTCGCTTGTTTGTCCCTTAGTCACACGACATCCACGGGAATTTAGGGTGGTCATGCAGCGCCAAAAAGTTCGTGACACCCAGCCAAAAAGTTCGCAACGAGGGCTATCGTTTTAGCGCTCACCAGTTAGCGCCACTGTAGAGTAAGGTCCTGTCACTTGCTAGTAGCGAAGACAGTGGCACCAATTGGTGAGCGCGAAAGTGGTAGGAAGGAGGACTATCGTATTTGCACTCATCAAGATGGCGCCACTGGAGAGTAAGGCCCTGTCAATCGCCAGGGGTGCCAACTGTTAAGTATAAAAACGATAGCCCTCATTGGAATAAGGTTGTGTTGTCAACTTTTTGTCCAATTTAGGCGTCACGAACTAAGAGTAGCCTTAAGACCGTTTTTACTTACTTCCAGTGTAATGCTCGTAGAATGTCCTCGTGTCGCCAAGCTCGCCGTGAGTGTGGGGCACTATATGAACGTTCAACATATCTTTCTGGAGAAGGGGGCAGCTCTGCAATATAAACATGAATATTATAAATAAACAACTTGAAAAATTCTGCCTAAGGTGGGAATAGATCCCACGACTTTTCACTTGCTGGGCGACTACTCTTCAATTTTAAACATGAATATGAACTAAAAACTTCCGTATACTTACTGAGTTCACTACAATAGTCGAGCGGCGAAGGGATTCGAACCCGCATTCCTCGGATCACGAGTCGGCCAGTCCGATCCCTTCACCGTTCGGCTATCGTAGCTTCGAACTTAATACTTCGAATTGAATTACTAATATTCTTTATAATATTAAATTTAAAAAACCTGGTGGCCGCCCGCGACTTCGTACTCATGATCCCGTTTTACCCCCTTAGGGGTGGAGTTTCGTATAATCCGCTCTTAGTGAGCACCTACGTTCTAAAAGGAACCCCCATGCATAATTTGAGACTCCTAGCACTTGTAGTTTCGTGATGAGTGAGTCAGTTAATCAGTGACCTTTCGCTTTTATAAATACAGATTTCCCAAATTAATTTAATTAACATCTATACGAATATTATAAATGCGAAAGCAACGCTGTCTTGCTTTCATGCCTAAACCACTGAACCAATTTTGATTTGGCATAGAGATAGTTTGAGTCCCGGGAAAGGACAAAGATAGTTTTTATCCCGGTATTTGAAACAGGGACGCGCGCGATAAAGTTTTTCTGTGACAGACAAATTTCGACGCGGGCGGAAAGCTAGTCTATACCTACTTATAATAAATCTGTAGAGAGGTAAATTCTGTACATGAAATATATTTTCAAAATTTTCAAAATAACTATCTGAGGGTGATTAGTGATCGATACTGATGCCAAAAATGCAATCAGTAAAATTTTTGTCTGTCTGTCTGTCTGTATGTTCCTTATAGAAACAAAAACTACTCGACGGATTTTAACGAAACCTGGTACAATTATTCTTCATACTCCTGGGCAGGTTATAGTATACTTAGGAATTCCCACGGGAACGGGAATCAGCGGGAAAATCCTTATGTATGAAAAATCTAAACCGCTTAAGTTAGACGCTTGAGGCATGCTACCTTAGTAAACTTAAAGCTTAGTTACAACAGGATATTGCAAAATTCCCACGGGAACGGGAGTTAGCGGGAAAAAACATTTGTATGAAAAAATCTAAACCGCGTAAGATAGACGCTTGAAATTTGGCATGCAGGTACCTTAGTAAACTTAAAGCTTAGTTACAACAGGATATTGCAAAATTCCCACGGGAACGGGAGTTAGCGGGAAAAAAAAATTGTATGAAAAAATCTGAACCGCGTAAGATAGATGAAGGGGGGGTAAAACGAGATCCACGCGTACGAAGTCGCGGGCGGCCGCTAGTAATATTATAAATGCGAAAGCAAGTCTGTCTGTTTCGCTTTCATACCTAAACCACTGAACCGATTTTCATGAAATTTGGCATAGTTTGAGTCCCAGGAAAGGACATAGGATAGTTTTTATCCCGGTTTTTGAAACAGGGACGCGCGCGATAAAGTTTTTCTGTGACAGACAAAATTCGACGAGGGCGAAGCCGCGGGCGGAAAGGTAGTTTAAAATAAAATAATATGGTACTTACAGCATATCCACAGGTCTCTCCCATCTGCCGCAGTGGTGTCAATAGATCTTGCACCACTTTATCGATGCACAACACAGCACTAACTTTGAGAAACACTGTCCAGAGCCGGTGGATCATTTTGTATTGTTTTTACTATAACTTGTATGCAGCAGCTGAAGCGAATAAAGTTTTGATTCTTTCCAAAATGGAGGAAGAATTTTTCTTACGATCTTCTCTATAATTTATAACTATGGATAATGTACATAAATCTAGAAAACTTAGATGAGTTGCGCCGACTTACTAACAAACGTCACAAATCTGTTAAAATCCATAAAAACAACGCCGATTATTGTTAAAGTTACGGTTAAAGTTAGTTGGTGCAAGTCAGCCTTAGATTTAGTGCGTAAATTGTTATACAGGATGTAAATAAGTGATCTCACTCGATTATTTCTAAACTATACAAGATATCGAAAAACTGGTTACTGATCCTGAAAGTGCTTCACGAGCTCTATCAATCAGTATCAATATTAGGTAACAGAATAAACTGGATCTATCCGAAAATTCAATGGTTCCAGCTTCCATTCCAGTTATAGTTCTTGCAACTCACGAAGGCTCACTCGTTTTACTTGTGTGTGTACGTGTACATGCACATAACGATAGTATAATGTGTATCAAAACTTATGAAAAACGAACAGTAGCGAGCCACCACCACATGTAAAGCTCGCTCGCCTTCGTGAATTGCAAGAACTATACCAAATTTTCGATGTCTTGTGTAGTTTAGAAATATCGAGTGAGTTCACCTATCGTTTACGGCCTGTATAAATAGGTATACGCCTATTCCAGGCCGTGTTATCACAGATTCTCTACTAAGAGTCCCCTAGACCTAGACCTTTTAATTTTGAACGAGTACCAATACACCACAATTATAAACAAAGAACTAAACTGTACGAAGGCCAGAGGTTACTATAAATACCGAATTATTGTTATTGTTTGCCAAATGGTTTGCGTTGTTTACAAATAAATAGTATTTTGTTAACGAAAACATGTGCTTGTTTATAAATCTTATTTTGTTAACGGAGAGGTTGCATTTGTGAATGAGATTTGAGAGTAGGTATATGTATATTATACTAGTTTGTGACCACGGCTATGCCTGCTTCTCGCGACTATAAATCTGGCGCTAAAGTCAGTCAGAGCCTGACGTATGGGAGCGGCACGGTCAAACGTGAGCGAGACTTCAAATATGCTTCAGGTTTGTATTACTAAGTTAAGCGTTAATCCTAGTTTTTATATCTGGAATTATATCAGTTAAGCTATAGTTCGTTTCATCCACTCGGCCGCGCCCCACAATGTTTGGTCCCGGTCGCGCGGGGTGCGGGGAGTGTGGTCCGAGCAATCCGTAAGGCATTACTGTAGTGTGCGTGTGCACTCATGGATCATTAGCGTGTACCGATAACACTCAAACATTCGCGGAAGAATTGTGGGACGCGTCTTACGATCATAAATAAAACAAAATTTTGGCATCAAACGATTTATTAATCTACTAGCAACACGGTGCTTTTTTTGACAGCTTCGCTCGTTTCTGAGGGTAGTAGAGGGAGTTTTGACTTGATGAAGAAGCGCAGAGTGTCTCGTAAGGCAGCAGGAAAGTACGCCAGTTCGATTACTGATCCGAGACACGTGAAGCAAGGTGGGATGAGCCATCTGATCTTGTAGTTTTTGTTTTCCGACTGTGGGAAAGAGATACGTTTCATGTGAGTCAAAAAGTTCTGCTGAATAAACAGGTTTTAAAGTGGAGAGCTCTGACAACTTAGCGTAAACCTACAAGGTGGACTGACGACCTCAGGAAATAAGCTGAAGATGCGTGCTCTGTGAAGCTATCTTTTCAAGGCTTTCTAGGATAGTTTTGGCGAACAAGCGGTCACCCATCATACCTTGACCAGAATTACTTCTTATTGTTACTGAAGACCTCTTTAGGAACTATGTTGTCCTGGTACTTTTGATCTTTAAGAGGAAGAATAAGGCTTTCTAGGACAGTTTTGGTGGTCACTATTGACCAAAGATGAAGTTGTGACCTTTCAAGGGAATGTTTTAAGCTACTAACGGACGGTCACCCATCATACCTTGACCAGAATCACTCCTTATTGTTACTGAAGACCTCTATAGGAGCTATGTTCTCCTGGTACTTTTGATCTAGATGTTGAAGAATTTAAGGCTTTCTAGGACAGTTTTGGCGGTCACTCATCCTACCTTGATCAGCCCCAATCCTCTTAGCATGGTGTCAGGCAGCACCCAGGCCGCCGCGTGCCTCTGGCCTGCCCTCTTGACTAGAAGAGGGTACATTTGCCTCGCGACCTCTGCTGCAAGTCACTAACTGGATATCTCTATAGGAGCTATGTCGTCCTGGTACTTTTGGCTTACATTTGGTAGGATTTAAGGCTTTATAGGAGTAGTTTGGGCGGTCACCCATCTTCATCAGTGTTGCTGGTGTGTTCCAGAGATGTCGAAGATTGATGCTGATATCATGGGTTCGGTCACCCATCCAATGATGACCAAAGACAGATAACCTTAGTTTGCAAATATGAATGACGCTGGCACTTACTTGAAGACTTCTATAGGAACTATGTACTCCTGGTACTTTTGATCTAGACGTGGAAGAATTTAAGGCTTTCTAGGACAGTTTTGGCGGTCACCCATCCAATTTTGACCATAGGTTGACTATGACATGGAGTCGCAAGCTGTCAATGAAGGTTTTAAGCTACTAACGGGCGGTCACCCATCCTACTTCGACCAGCTCCAGACCTTTATTACTTACTGAAGAACTCTGTAGGAACTACACTCGCGAGCAAAACTATGGAATCACTTATATGAAGTTGTTTCCACGCGATCTTGTGTACTAACGAATTTGTTAGTAACAAAAAAAGTGGCACCATTTTAAAGATTAAACTTTTACCTTTTAATTGATACCAAATTTATTTAAATCACACCGGTATTTAAAAAGATATCCCGGCTGATGTGAAGAAGTAAGGAAAAAGACATGTATCAACTGTTTGATACGTCGCGAGTTGCGGCCTACTTACCCCCTATAAAACACGTGTTTTCGGATTTTTGCTTTCACACGTTGATAAATACACATCTCCGCTTTTTTTGACACTTTACCTGGGATTCTACACCTACAGAAGCAGCACAAATCGTTGCACTATTGCAAGAAGGGCTCAGCCAGCAGGCTGTCGCACGTCAGCTCCACATAAGCCAGTCCTGGGTTTCGAAAGTTTTAAGACGCTTTCGGGAGACTGGTGGCTTTATCCCGAGACCAAGTTCTGAACAGCGCCGGTGCATATCGCAGAGGGATGACCGTTTTTTCATGTCAACCTCTCTATGAAATCATCATTTGAGTGGTATCGACGTCCAGCAAGAGCTCAGAAATGTTCGTAGGATAGCTGTTAGCGTGTGGACAGATCGTCTAAGATATAAGCAATAGAATTTGACTCCAAAAAGGCCTGCCACAGGCTCGAAACTGACTGCAGGTCACCGACAAGCACGCTTTCAATTAACTCGCACTTATTTTGATGGGTAGGCGAGTAATGGAGGCGAGTTTTGTTCTGCGATGAATGCAGACTGTGTTTGCAGTGCAGCAGTTGAAGAGGTCGGGTCTATAGGCAGCCTGGGGAGCGATTTGTGCAGTGCTGGTTCGCTGAAACAGTGGCTTATGGGGGTGGCTTGCTCGACTTCCCATCGAGATGTGCACGAGCAAATTGAAAGGGTGCTTATCGGTGACCTGCCGTCAGTTTCGAGCCTGTGGCAGGCCTTTTTGGAGTCAAATTCTATTGCTTATATCTTAGACGAACTGTCCACACGCTAACAGTTATCCTACGAACATTTTTGAGCTCTTGCTGGACGTCGATACCAATGAAATGACGATTTCATAGAGGTTGACATGAAAAAACGGTCATCCTTCTGCGATGTGCACTGGCGCTGTTCAGAACTTGGTCTCGGGATAAAGCCCCTAGTCTCCCGAAAGCGTCTTAAAACTTTCGAAACCCTGGACTGGCTTATGTGGAGCTGACATGCGACAGCCCGCTGGCTGAGCCCTGCTTGCAATAGTGCAAGGATTTGTGCTGCTTCTGAAGGTGTAGAATCCCAGGTAAAGTGTCAAAAGAAGCGGAGATGTGTATGAATCAACGTGTGAAAGCAAAAATCCGAAAACACGTGCTTTTATAGGGGGTAAATGGGCCGCAACTCGCGACGTATCAAACAGTTGATACATGTCTTTTTCCTTACTTCTTCACATCAGCCGCGATATCTTTTTAAATGCTGGTGTGATTTAAATGAATTTGGTACCAATTTAAAGGTAAAAGTTTAATCTTTAAAATGGTGCCACTGTTTTTGTTACTAACAAATTCGTTAGTACACAAGATCGCGTGGAAACAACTTCATGTAAGTGATTCCATAGTTTTGCTCGCGAGTGTATGTTCTCCTGGTACTTTTGATCAAGATGTGGACGATTTAAGGCTTTCTAGGACAGTTTTGGCGGTCACCCATCCAATTTTGACCACAGGTTGACTATGACATGGAGTTGCAAGCTGTCAATGAAGGTTTTAAGCTACTAACGGGCGGTCACCCATCATACTTTGACCAGCCCCAGACCCTTACTTACTGAAGACCTCTATAGGAATTATGTTCTCCTGGTACTTTTGCCCTAAACGTGGAAGATTTCAAGGCTTTCTAGGACAGTTTTGGCGGTCACCCATCCAATATTGACCCCAGATGTGGTTGCAAAGTTACATTGCAAGGTTTTAACCTATTTAAAGATGGTCACCCATCCTACTTTGACCAGCTCCAGACCCTTATTACTTACTGAAGAACTCTATAGGAACCTGTGTTGTCTTGGTACTTTTGCCCTAAACGTGGAAGATTTTAAGGCTTTCTAGGACAGTTTTGGCGGTCACCCATCCAATTTTGACCACAGGTTGACTATGACATGGAGTTGCAAGCTGTCAATGAAGGTTTAGCTACTAACGGGCGGTCACCCATCATACCTTGACCAGAATCACTCCTTATTGTTACTGAAGATCTCTGTAGGAACTATGTTGTCCTGGTACTTTTGCCCTAAACGTGGAAGATTTCAAGGCTTTTAGGACAGTTTTGGCGGTCACCCATCCTACCTTGATCAGCCCCAATCCTCTTAGCATGGTGTCAGCCAAAACCCAGGGCGCCGCGTGCCTCTGGCCTGCCCTCTTGACTAGAAGAGGGTACATTTGCCTCGCGACCTCTGCTGCAAGCAGGGTTGCCAACTCTACGTATTTTTACGTAGATCTACGTATTTTAAGCCTTCCTTGCAAACCTACGAACTTTAGTCCCAGAATCTACGTATTTTCTATCAAATTTGCAAAATAGGCTGAATGGGCATCGTTTCCTTTACTTTCGCGAAAAAGTTGATCATGGTTCCGATCACGGTTATTTGGCATGTGGCAAAAGTCGGAACTAATGTTATTTGGACATTTCCCCATAGAAAAAATGCTGTACAGCGCCCCCCTGTAAATGTCACTGAAAAGCCTTGATCTGTGGGTCTAGACAAAGTGCACTTTTTGATCGAATCCAAAATTGAATCCGTCAAAACTCCATACTAAAAAAAGGCTTTTCGACCACTTTTCGACTGGTTTGCGATTAAAATGTGCACTTTGTCTAGACCCACTGATTTATGAAATTTGAAATGTGACGAGACGTGACAGTGTGTGTAAACCGTCAAACGGTCAAAGTGAATCTTCACTATAAAAATATTTCGAACTAAGATTGTGCTGGATTGTGCTAAGATTTCGAAGGTGTTGTTGTATTTCGATATTTTTCAACTTCCTTCCTTCTTTCCAACAAATATAATTATGTATAAATTTAATTTGTCTGAAAATGATACACAATAAAAGTGTACTTTACTACTTTCAGGGTAATATAAATTGTCGTTTTATTACTTTCACCTACCCCTACTCTCTTCATTTCACTCAGAAAAAAAAGTACGTAGATCTACGTATTTTCTATATGGAAATTGTACCATTTCTACGTAATTTTATAATCTGTCCTACGACTTTTTCAAAATCCGAGTTGGCAACACTGGCTGCAAGTCACTAACTGGATATCTCTACAGGAGCTATGTTGTCCTGGTACTTTTGGTTTTGGTAGGAAGGCTTCATAGGAGTAGTTCGGGCGGTCACCCATCTTCATCAGTGTTGCTGGTGTGTTCCAGAGATGTCGAAGACTGATATCGTGGGTTCGGTCACCCATCCAATGATGACCAAAGATAGATTGCTAATATGAAAGACGCTGGCACTTACTTGAAGACCTCTATAGGAACTATGTTCTCCTGGTACTTTTGATCTAGATGTGGACGAATTTAAGGCTTTCTAGGACAGTTTTGGCGGTCACCCATCCAATATTGACCACAGATGGAGTTGCAAAGTTACATTGCAAGGTTTTAAGCTACTAACGGGCGGTCACCCATCCTACTTTGACCAGCTCCAGACCCTTATTACTCACTGAAGAACTGTAGGAACTTATGTTGTCCTGGTACTTTTGATCTACACGTGGAAGGCTTTCTAGGATAGTTTTGGCGGTCACCCATCCTACCTTGATCAGCCCCAATCCTCTTAGCATGGTGTCAGCCAAAACCCAGGCCGCCGCGTGCCTCTGGCCTGCCCTCTTGACTAGAAGAGGGTACATTTTCCTCGCGACCTCTGCTGCTGAAGCGTTCTGGTCTGATAACCCTGAGACGCAGAAGGTGGCTTCGACGTACGCTTGTATGAGATCTGAGGTGTCTTTTATTGACTGCAACAAATAATATTTAGGTTATACAGGGAACTACCGGAAACACAAGGACCAACGACCTCATAAAGGTAGCAGGAAGGCGTTGGATGCAGGCCGCTACCAACCGGGCGATGTGGAAGTCATTGGGGGAGGCCTAAGTTCAGCAGTGATGTACTGAGGCTGAAATGATGATGATACAGGTAAATAATGACTTTAAAGGGCACAAGCTACATACGAGTATATAGCCACCCAACATTGAATCTTATTAATGTATCATAAGGTCTAAAATCATTTATTCTCTTGCCCTTGAAGGCTGCTTTTCCATAACACTGGTCACAGATATTTGTCAAGATGTGTACACATAAGTTCGTTTAAAAAAATCACGAAACTCATTTTATTTTTGCAAGTAGGCTTTTAAAAGGTACTTTTACACGTCCCAGTATTAATTAACCCTACCACTGCTTCAGGACAATAAATGGGCCAGTGCTGAGAAGAAGCAGCGCAAGAAACTCCGTCACTATTGTCAGACTCTTTTTCAAGGGTTTACAGTCTTTAAAATATACATAGTTATGAATATTTATGCGAGCTAGGCAGTTAAGCATCATAGTTGCTTACTTTGGGGCTAGCTGGCACAGTGAGATATTGTCTAAAGATATATTTACACGAGTAGATGTTTGAAAAAGTTTTCCTCTTTGCAAATACGTTGCGCAAATATTTTTGAACAGTTTTGCAAAGTTAGCCTTAGTTTATTACCTGTAGGTGCGTGTCTATGACGTCAGCAGCATTTGCGCCTAACCGGTTCAGATTCTCTATCGTCGGCTCTCTGAGGAATTTGCCCACGTCCGTTTCGATTTCTTCCACTCCTGGTAAATAAAAACATTGATAGTTTTATTAAAACTGATATTCATAGGGTATTTGAGAACAGCAGTCAATGAGGGTTTTCGCGAATGAAAAATCCGCCAGATGGCAATACGTAGACGCGAGGTCCAAATGCTGCATGATTGGTTATTTTTGACTTGACATTGACAGATATGTCAAAATCCACCAATCACGCAGCAGTCAGACCCCACATCCACGTCCCGCCATCTAGCGGATCTTTCATTCACGAAAACCCTCATTGACTGACGAACTTTTAATAGGCGTCAAAACACAATTCTTCCATAGATTTTTATATCTAGTTGATGGCGTTTTTGACAACTAATCATACATTTCAAAACAAGTATAATATCACTAGATATTAGCACTAGCGCCACACAAATATACGGTTGAATATTAAATATCAATGATAATTATGCTGTCTGTATACTAATTTTGGACGAGAGTCGCGATTATCGTCATTCTGAAATCTTTACAAATAGGCTAGATGACAAAATTTAAATTATTTGTCCGTCAGACAGATATTAGACTCGTGTTTTTTATTTTCTTTTTTGATTAAATTATTATTTTGCTACATCGAGTTGAAATGACGCCTTACGTCACGCCTATGTAGAATTTTTACTTAGAAGTGATTTGGAACAGTGACGTGTTTCATTATTTTTTTTAGCAGTTCCATTTGCATTTGGCAAATGACTCAGATATGATATGATCTTGGCTATTTCCAAACTCACCCAATGGCTCAGATATGATCTAGACCGTAGTACAAACCTGAGGAGTCCAAACTGATGTCCTTCACGATGTCCGCAGATTCGTTGATTTCAGTTTCGTCTCCGCTATCGTTGTCCGACTCGTCGTCCTCTTCAGAGCCATCTTCGTCGGAATCTGTTACGTCTGCCAACAAATACATAAACTTTGTTTAAAAAAAACTAATTTGACGGCAGTGAAAGAGAAAACGCAAGATGGCGCGTGCACCGAGCGTCATCAGTGGCCTAATTAGGGCTATCGTTTTAGCGCTCACCAGTTAGCGCCACTGTAGAGTAAGGTCCTGTCACTTGCTAGTAGCGAAGACAGTGGCACCAACTGGTGAGCGCGAAAGTGGTAGGAGGACTATCGCATTTGCACTCATCAAGATGGCGCCACTGTAGAGTAAGGTCCTGTCAATCGCCAGGGGTGCCAACTGTTAAGTATAAAAACGATAGCCCTCATTCACGTAGTTTGACAGTCCAAGTACTGTCACTTGAACACCTATGGGCTACGTAATCGGCAATAATTACTGCTCAAATTATAATTAACTAGCTTTTGCCCAGGGCTTCGCCCGCGCGAAATTTTGTCAGTCGAAAAAACTATTGCGCTCGTCCATGTTTCAAATCCCGGATAATAATGTCCTTTCCCGGGACTAAATACTTTATTGCTTCACCACATTAGCATTTAGGTTTTACAATTCAAGCAGATCAACGTGGACTCAGGTCACAGCAAAATTTGGAAGGAGGCTATATCAAACTATCTCACTACCTCATCAAAATCGGTTCAGTGATTTAGGCGTGAAAGCGTAACAGACAGAGTTAGGCCCAGAACAGACGGTGAAACGCAACTGCAACGAAACTTCAACTGCTAGTTACTTTTGAGTTGCATCTAAGTTTCTGCCATAACTTTCAGTTTCATTCATCAGAATCATCACAAAGTTGCAGTTTCGTTGCAGTTGCGTTTCACCGTCTGTTCTAGATGATGATGAATATTCAATCGATTGCCAAATACTATAAAACAATTAGAGGGAATCAAATTTAAACGAACGCTCAAAGACTGGTTATTTGACAAATCTTTTTATAATTTAAATGAATATTTTAATGTAATGTAATGAATAATTTTATAATAACTGACATTGCAAATAATAATCCAATTAATAATTAATTATGTTTTTGACAATTTATATTGTACGTCCGAAATGGATAAATTGTGTACTTTAGCATTATGTGCCTTTTATGTAACACCACTGTATCAACACAATTAACAATAAATGCTTATCTTATCTTATCTTATCTTATCTACTCACATTCGTCGTCACTGCCTCCTTCCCCGTCGCTCAATTCAACTCGTGCGCCTAGCTTGTCCTGAATTGACTTTTTGTTGGACGCTCCACCCAAACTGTTGCCTGAAACAAATAATAAGTAGGTATAAAATAATTTTTTACATATCTTTATACAGATACTAGCTTTCCGCCCGCGGCTTCGCCCGCGTGGAATTTTGTCTGTCACAGAAAAACTATAGCGCGCGTCCCTGTATCAAAAACCGGGATAAAAACTATCCTATGTCCTTTCCCGGGACTCAAACTATCTCTATGCCAAATTTCATCAAAATCGGTTCAGTGGTTTAGGCGTGAAAGCAAGACAGACAGACAGAGTTACTTTTGCATTTATAATATTAGTATAGATTTTCAATCAACGTGAACCTTACGTCTGCGTAAAATAAAAATAATAGGTATGATATAGGTCTAAAGCCCGGTCTGCGAGCACGTAGAATTTTGTCCAATGACCCCAAGCTACCCATCCTTATCGCTCGCGCGTAATTATATTGCTGTCGCGCTCGCACACTCACTGCGGGCGCCCGTCGCACAGTCGCGACAGCAATATAATTACGCGCGAGCGATAAGGATGGGTAGCTTGGGGTCATTGGACTAAATTCTACGTGCTCACGGACCAGGCTTTAGATGCGCAGTTAGCTCGATCGGGTATAGGCTGATCTTTACTTACGTACTTGAACCAAAGAGATATACAGGGTGACTTTTGTATCAGTATCCAAATTTTAATATAATAATCTATGAAGCGAAAGACAAAACACGTATTTTTTATTTTTGTATCGTCCAGTACAAAAATGTCAAAATAAAGCACCCAGAAACAGTCTGAAAAAACACTTACACCGTGGTCACGGCTCACTCGCTTACGCACGCACACACGTACGCGCCTGCCCGCGCCGCATTTCATTCATTGCGATACGATTTATAAGTTGTCGATTTTCCCTTCATACTTTCACGGGCTTAGGACCGTCAAAATGCAAAAGATTTCAAAGTGGTAATTAGTTTTAATTAAACAGACTTACTAATTTATGGTAGAAAAATTAAATACCTACGACAATAATTACGCTATCAAAAAGAAAATAAAATCACCGAGAGCGGTAACACTACTTTTCTTGTGTACCTATTCGGGGGTATTTATCGTTATTTTCATGTGCAATAATTGAGATTGCTTACCAAACCTACCTAACCTAACAACAAACTAACAAATTATGAGTAGTTATTTTAATAATTGCCCAAAGTGCATACCATTTTTCTCCAGACAGACTTGCACGCTTTTGTACATTGTCTTTGAGTTTATTTAAAACTACAGTGTCATTTCGCACTTCGCGTCTCGTGTAGGTACTTACCTACTTGCTCGCGGATCTCGCTTCAGTTTGCCGCTAAAATCGTTCACCGGTTTGGCACTGTTGGGTTTAGTCCTTGGTTACGAAGTCGAGGTATTCCTCTGGGCCCGGTTCAAACTCTCTCCACTTAAAATGTAGCACCGAATCATTTCATAACACTCGCGCTGCGAATACATCGTTACGTTGACCGCATGACGGAACGATCGGCGCGCGCAGCGATACGCGCGTCTCGTAATGGGTTGCGCGGGCGACTGATTGAAGCGCCGCGCGGCCAGGCCGGCCGGTCGAGCGTTGCCACACGTTGCCAGCTCTCCGTTCGACCAGCTCTCCCGCAAAATGTTTACGCGCTAAGCGCGGTAACCACACTACGTGATTAATTGGTTAGGAAAAAAATAGTTGATGTTAAAATTTGACCTACCTATTTTTTATTAAAAATGTCATCTATAAACGATACCTAATGTCAGGAAAAAATTTGGATACTGATACAAAAGTCACCCTGTATTTTCTCTTTCTTTACTTACCAGCAAGAGTCAGCTTATTTAATCCGCCTACAGCCACTGAATCAACCAAGCCCATGCACGCGTCCCTTCCAATTTCATTGTGACTCAGATCCAGGGTTTCTAACACGTGTGTGTTGTCTTTGAAGGCTTTCGCTAGCGCGTTGGCACCCTTGCTTTTGAGTAGGCAGTCGCCGAAGTTGATGGACTTGAGGTTTTTTAGGCTGTAATAAAGTACAATAAAGGTTATTAGATTGAAAAATCTGTATACATAAGGCCCGGTCTCCACCAAGGCGGAGCGGAGCGGAGAAGTGTCGAGCCGTCAAATTTGACAGGGGCGGCGGCGCGGCGGGTAGCGGAGAAGTGGAAATAATGAAATCTGATTGGTTATTCAAAACACTTCTCCGCTCTGCTGGCCGGGCCTAAAAGGTGACGGTTACTGACTGATATCCAACAAACAGCTGAAATCTTTTACTTCGCTGTTTAGTTATTATGATTTGACTAGCTTTTGCCCACGGCTTCACCCGCGTGAAATTTAGTTTGTCACAGATCGTCATAAATTATAGCCTATATGATAATCTGGGTTATAAACAATAATACTGTAAAGTTTCATCAAAATCCGTTCAGTAGTTTTTGCGTGAAAGAGTAACAAACATCCATCCAGACATCCAAACTTTCGCATTCATAATATTAGTAGGATTATGAGTTTGTTCTCGCCAGGGATTGAAACGGGGATCCAAAGTTGTATGGAGAAATAAAAGATTGTGTAAACCGCGGGCGGAAAGCTAGTAAAACCATCTTTCTTCTTCTTTTTTGTTGATGTTGGCAATACACGTCGAGGTCGACTTGATTTGTGCCATTTTCAAGTATACAGGGTGTTAGGTAAATGGGTATATGAGCCGACACTAGCCCATGTTAACATGGGCATATAAATGGTATGGTGAAGTCAGAAAGGACAATGTTCGTTCTCCATACATTGTTCGCCTAAGAACCAACAATTTTGACATATTACTACCCGAAAGCGAAATAATACGATTCTGTGTGTAAGAACAATGATTCCTGATGGACACTTGCCATAAAATTAATAATTAAGAATATTAAATCACAGCGATTTTATAATATGTCGTTTATGACAACATGGCGTCTAATGTATTGTGTGAATGTATGAACACCGATTCGCGAAAAATGTTTTGTATTGTCGTCACGCCGAGTCGCAGCCAAATAGTATAAAATAATAGAACAAGTTTTAGAAATACAACTCGGCATTCCACTTTTATAATATGCCCACATATTGCACGTAAATAAACAACATGAATCGTAGTTTGTTTCCACCCTTGTCATCTGACACATGAAATAAACTCCTATTGTATTATAGATATCGAAGCCGAATCGTATATAATAATAGAATGAGAGATCACTCGGGGTTCCACTTTTATAAAATACCTACATATTGCATAAAAATAACACGAATCATGAGTTTTCTTTTCACCATTTACATCTGACACGAGATATCAAACTCCTATCTCCATGACTACCGTCGTAGTCTATGCCAAAGACTACAATATTTTAAGCAAGAAGTTTCAAACCTTAGCGGCTACAGTAACCCCTGGGCCACATACATCATGATAACATTCGGTCGACACCGGAACGAAGTCTTGCGATTATGCAAAAAAGCATCGTATTCTAGTGCGGCTATATCACGTTCAACCGGGGTTTTAATTCGACTAAAGTCCTGACTAAAGACTGGAAGAAAATACGCCGCATTGTATGAGCACTTCGTGTTCGTTAAAGCGGCTTCAGATCTAGAGCCCACATAGTTTTCTTTCCAATAATATCCGCAAGTAGCGCTGCATGATCTTTACAACAAAAACGGCAATAGTTATTAAGGTGCCAAAATTATATGATTACTTTGGCACGGTATTATACACGTTCGAAGATTTGTCATTTTCATTCATTTCATTATCATCATCATCATTTCAGCCACAGGACGTCCACTACTGAACATAGGCCTCCCCCAATGACTTCCACATCGCACGGTTGGTAGCGGCCTGCATCCAGCGCCTTCCCGCTACCTTTATCAGGTCGTCGGTCCACCTTGTGGTGGGTTGACATTGCAGAATATGACTTTTGATAGGTTCATCATAGAATTCGGCGGGGATATCCTCACGGAGGAAGTTCGAAAAAGGGCGGAACAAGATCTTATAATAATGCAAGAGCGAAGCTGTAACGGGCGTGCTTCTACGTGTAATCCGGCGAGTATGCAATAAATAGTAATGTCTGGTAAATAGTGGTAATACGTATCGTTCGTTCGTTCGTTTTAGCCGAAAAGACGTCCACTGCTGGACAAAGGCCTCCCCCAAGGATTTCCACGAAGACCGATCCTGCACCGCTCGCATACAGGCACCTCCCGCGACCTTCACCAGATCGTCGGTCCACCTAGTGGGAGGCCTGCCCACGCTACGTCTTTCGGCTCGTGGTCGCCACTCAAGAACTTTCCTGCCCCAGCGGCCATCAGCTCTACGAGCTATGTGCCCCGCCCCGTCTATGTCTATATGCACTACTATGCGAAGAAAGAGCACTTGAATGACATTGATTGACAATGAAAATCAGGGTTACCATTTTATAAGATCTCCTCACTATTGAGGGTAACAAAGTAACATTAATAATCTAGCCATTAATTACATTTATTACCTATACGAGAAAGTAAAGCAACATGCGGTTTTATTTTAATTTGTAAAATATTTGTAACAGTTTGTTCTAAGTTTAGTTTTACAACAGTATTGCTGTTTCAGCTGTCACTGTGAAGCTTTGGGAAAATAAATAAATAGAAAAAATATTAACATAAATATTTATTTAAGTTTTTATGTTCATTATCATAATATGCCAATTTAAGTTACACTGTGTGACAGTCTTTGACACTAAACAAACTCTTCAGCTTAATAATACCTACCTACAGGGCGTTTTTATAGTTACTCTTGCTGATGCTGATACAACTACTTTTCTTACAGGACCAATATTAAATTCTCAAAAAAATTCACATCCTCGTGATGGTGATAATTTCTATGGAGTGGTTTTTTTTTATATTCGGTCTCTTGGGATAAGTTATTCCATTTGAGCAGTAGAATTAATCCTTTTTTTTTGATCACATATAAAAATAACACAAGTGTTTAGGAAAACTTCTTCTTTGGTATGGTATCACTACGGAGTTATAATGGCGGCAACTCTGTATCACTGACTTGTAACTTTCAAACAGTATGAATAATAAGGGCACCACATTGGTTTTCTTTCTGAAAAAAGGCTTTCACTTTTAGTACTAACCCTTTAGCACTATTTCATTGAAATAAAAATACAATAAACGCACAGAAGACTGAAATTGAGTCAACTGACGTGACATTTATAATTTGTTGACATTATGACAGTATGACAAGACTAGGGATTGAAAAAGTTTTAATTGAAAAAGTAAAATGACAATTTATTAAAACGTTTCACAAGGATATAATCGATTAAAAATATTTATAAAATGTTCTGATACTTGCCTGTAGCGATTATCCAATCCTGGTTTCTACTGAAAAACTACCTCGTGGCAAGATTTTAATAAAATAATAAAATCTTTATCTTCTCTTTCACAATCTATAAAAGTTCATTTGGTCTATTATTATACATGTGCTATGAATGAGGGTTTTCGCGATTGAAAAATCCGCGAGATGGCAAAACGTAGACGCGAGGTCCAAATGCTGCATGATTGGTGGATTTTGACATATCTGTCAATGTCATGTCAAAAATAACCAATCATGCAGCATTTGGACCTCGCGTCTACGTATTGCCATCTGGCGGATTTTTCAATCGCGAAAACCCTCATTGGCATAGATTATGAGAGACTGGCAACTATACTAGGTTGATATATGTTTCTCTCACTTCAACTGGCATTGGATTCAACATCGGATTCTGACACTTTTACAGTTATGATACCATGAATATCAGTTTATGGTCCTAATTATTTTTATTTTATTTACGACCTTCGACCAGTTGGACACTTTAGATAGCTTCTTGTAATAGTGTCAATATCTTTTTAGCTTTTAACGCAAATCTAGTCTTCAAAGCAGTTTAATTGATTTATTTTATTTTCAAAATCGATATTTTATTGTCTATGATGGCCGCAGGAACATCACTATACATGGACTCCCAGCAATAAAGTACGGTAACCGGTAACGGTACGCCTCGTACAGATTTTATCGGCAAAAATTATGGAACTTGATAGGTTTTAGACCATGCCACGCACCAAAACGTCCGGAAGTTGTAATAGTATTATAGAATAAACGTTAAAAGACTTATTTATTTAATTTTTCAATGCTTAAGTGTCCATTAGAATGAAAGGGTGCTTAATGTATTAAAAAAAATAGAAAATAATTATGATGGGTTAATGTTTTTGGGCGGTTTTTAGGCGGTTTCTGACAATGTCCTTTGATATCATCATTTTAATTTTCTTAATTTTCATACAAAATAAATTTTATAAAATCCGATTTGTATGAAAATTAAAATAATTAAAATGAAGATATCAATTTTCTGACTTCACCATACCATTTATATGCCCATGTTAACATGGGCTAGTGTCGGCTCATATACCCATTTACCTAACACCCTGTATAAGTGATTCGAGTTAGAAAATGACTTCCCACCCTTTGAGTCTCAGTAAAGTTGTGGTGCTTTACTGAGACCTCCTATGGACAACTTGAGAGAACTAGAAGAATCACGATGCACTGTTTTGCTTCACTTGCCCACACTCATGCACGTTCACGAACACTCAATGGTTAATAATCCACCATTATTACACATTAATAGTCGCCCACACACGAATTTGAGAAAATAAAACAAAACCGCTAACATGACGCTTCAGATTCCCGCCAAGAAGTCAAAAACCATCTTTATTGTGGAGCATAGGTGAGAACAAGTTACAATAGTTTAACTTAGATCTAACTTCATTCTGTAGGACGTAATGGCCATAGACAATAAATTTTATAAGATCCAAAATTAAATTGTTTCAGTTACCTGGGCAAAGCCTAGCTTGGCATTGGCTGCAGCTTCATTCAGCCATATTGTTAAGCTTTTTTTATACCATATTAGATTAGAATAACAACGACTAGGCAACGCTTATGCGATAGCTGCGACCTTTCGTTTCCATTGCTAAGCTATTACACACTCTATACCAATGACCATAAGGTACACAATCGCCTAAATTATACACACTTACCTAGGCAACGCTTGGGCGATAGCCGCAGCGCCTTTCGGCCCTATTGTGTTGTCGTTAAGGTTGAAAGTGCTGAGTCTCTGGTTCTATTTGAAGCTCTTTTACCCCTTATACCAATGACAATAAGCTCCAAAATTGTTTAACTTGCCTGGGCAATGGCCGCAACGCCTTTAGACCCTACCTTATACCAATGACAATAAGTTACAAAATTACTTAACTTAAATGCGCGATAGCTGCAGCGCCTTTCGGCTCCATTGCTAAGCTATTACACACTCTATACCAATGACCATAAGATCAAAATCAAAATTTTCTTTATTTGTTTAGACTAATTAAATTAGTACTTGCAAATCGTCAAATGCTCTTAAGGAGCCTATACATGTCTCATTCTTTTTTTGCCCTACCAGCGCTTCGAGACAAACATTTGGCAAGTGCTGAGAAGAAGCGCCGCAACAAACTCAGTCACCACTGTCTGCCAGTTTAAAAATATAAAAAAGTAGGAAGTAACAATACATTCAGAAGCAAGTTACTTACCACGCGCTCCCGTTGATAGAAAGTGGCCTTTAAGACGCCCATCTAGCACGAGACCGCGTGGCAGTTTTGAATATATTTATTTAGTGCCGTGCTAATTTCTAGGTTAACCTTTAGCTACTGAGGTGGATTTAATTTCACGTAAACACTGACGTGGGGGCCTGAGAGGCCCGTACATATGTGTGCTTATATTTAAAAATATATAATCTTTTTAGGGTTTTTTTGTTTAATAATTATTAATTGTGGTTATATTTAAATACAATAAAACGATTTTTATGTAAATTATTTGTTAATAAGTACGTATTATTTCAATATTTAGAAAACATGTAGCATTTTTTGGCAAACATCTCATGAAATCATGATTTACAAAGTTATCATGAAAAATATTCATAAATTCAACAAATCAACTTAGAATCTTAATTTTCAATAGTCTTTTTAGCTAATGATATATCAGTAATCCTAATATGAAAAAGGGGGAAAAAAATTACTCACATCAAATAGTGCGAATTAAACACAGTCTGGATAAACTTGCTTTGCTCAGTGAAGAAAGCCATACATATTTTTAAAATGTAGATTTCATTTGAATCTTCAAAATACATTTATGGCACTTGGTTTCATCGTTTAAATCCTGATAGACAGGTACAGGCTTATCATTTCCTAGCATACGTGCCAAAAACTACTGTTCTTCTATTTTTCGTTAAATGCTGGTTATTTTTACTTCCGAGATACCGCTTTCTCTCGGACGACGTACTGTGAGCTCCATATTATAGATTTTTTCAAATTATTTCAAGAAAAGACGACAACCAAATAAAAACTATAGACAAAAAAAGTTACGCCAATACTGAGGGGCCTGAGAGGCCCACAAGAAACTTTAAAATTAATTTACCTACTGAAATTGCGCGTGCAATCACGTGCACCGTTGTTGACAGCCTCGGCTCAATGAAACTTGAAGGTACTAAAAGATTCGCGTGTGTCGTGCACGTGGGAGAGGAAAAATTCAACAATTTGACTTTTGCAAGGCCTGAGAGGCCCCCACGTCAGTAGTTAAAGGTTAATTGTTGCGTTTTGATACATATATATTTTATGTCAGGTATATCTTTCCTTGACCAGTCCCCGAAGGCAGCGCCTGTTAACAGACATGACGTGTGAACCAGCCATCGCTTCACTCGACCATATTATAGGGAATTTAACGACCCGCCTCACACGCCACTACCCCAGAGACATTTTAGTGAGCATGACAAGTCTAAGATATCCTTCTGGCCAAGTGCCAGATATGAAACTATTTAGGAGACAAGGCAAGAAAACTCTAGAGAAAAAAGCAAGGTAAACAATCGCTTAAATTATACACACTTACCTAGGCAACGCTTGGGCGATGGCCGCAGCGCCTTTCGGCCCTATTGTGTTGTCGTTAAGGTTCAAAGTGCTGAGTCTCGGGTTTTGCTTGAAGGCGTCGGACAGAGCTGTGATCCCGACGTGGTATATTCCGTTTTGTGGCATCGCTACCTCTTCTAAAGTGCCCATGTTCTGGAAAAATAAAAAACAGTACATACATTAATTAATCAAATCAAATCAAAAATATTTATTTACTAGCAAGTACCTACGTTCTAAAAGGAACCCCCATGCAAAATTGAGACTCCCACTGGTAGTTTCGGAGATTTCGTGATGAGTGAATGAGTCAGTCAGTGACCTTTCGCTTTTATAGATATACCTACCTAGATATAATTTTAACTAATATTTTAGCACTTCAGCTACACTACACTATTTAACTAGGCGATCAGCGATTTAGCCGTTTTTAAGAAGCTGAAATAACATCCACGATTTCACTTATGTAAAATCTAAAAAATCTCAGAGCTTAAATTTTCAGTGTGCCAATGAGTGATAACAACGTCTTTTTGCTGAAACGAACGAACGTTTTACCTTGCGAAGTGGACCAATTGAGAGTTAGACAGTTGCGGATTGGCCGAGAGCGCTTTGGCCAGTAGTTAATTAGAAAAAGAAATATTTGTTACCTTAAACACAGCAGCCAGTGCCTTAGCCCCATCATTCTCGAGTCTGTTCCGGCCCGCAACGAATACTTTGAGTCGCCGAGGATTGGTTGACAATGCTTTGGCCAGGAGCTTGCCCCCAGTTATGCCGAGACCGTTGTTGTTTAGACGGAGTTCCTGGAAAGAAGTTGATAGGTTACAAAAACAGTAAGGGCTATTTTAAATAACATATATTGAGCTGGACGTTAGTCGTCCGTTTGCAGGACTACACATGGAAAATGTATGGAAACTGCATTGGAATAAATCTTAATAAGAATAAGAAATTTATTCATAATGTTCATTATAATACCAACAGTTAGCCAAGGCTCAGACCACCGATTTTTCGTCGGCCGATAGTTTAGTCATTCAAAACGGGACTATTCCCACCTCTCGTTCCCACCACTGCAACTCCTGTGTAGGCAGGATCTACAGCTTGACCGCCACAAAAACCCAACCAATGAAGGTCAAGTTTGTCCCGGGGGAAAGTTAAACTGTCATTGGACCCGCAACGATATTAATAAGAAGAACATAGGAGGAGTTTGAAATTCGGTCGCAGGTGTTTTATACTTAAGGACACAGATGGCCCGCGCCCCCCTTTAAAGGTCTTTGCGGCTCCCCTGGGGGGCGCGCCCCCCACTTTGGGAACCAATGATCTAACCTAATGAGCTTACCTGAAGTTGGCTGCAGACCTCGCTCTCCAGCAACTTAGCGAGTCCCTCCACCCCGATGGGCCCGAAGGCGTTGTCGCTGAGGTCCAGCGACTGCAACCGGGCGCCGGCCGTTATCATGCCGTCGCCTAGCGCTTTCTGTGGAGAGAAATGTGTTTATTTAGTTCAAAGTTACTAGCGACCTGCCCCGGTTTCACCTGGGAGCTAAGTATACTTAAAAACCCTCCTGAATCACTCTAAGACAGTGGTTCTTAACCGGTGGTCCCTGGAGGCATTCCAAGTGGTCCACGAAGACATCGTAATAAACGTGATGAGTCGAGTCAACACAACGCAAACGGCGCACAGTGGGCGAGAAATCGACCTCCCTTTCATAGGATTTTGAAAAAAAATAAATAAGTGGTCCCTGACAAGACAGAAATTTGGTAAAATGGTCCCTCGTGACTTAAAGGTTAAGAACCACTGCTCTAAGATATCTATTAAAAAAACCGCATCAAAATCGGTTGCGTAATTTTAAAGATTTACAGGACAGACAGCGGCAAGCAACTATGTTTTATTATACGTTTGGGCACGTCAAAAATACATGAAAAAGGTAGTCTGTATTTGGGTTCTTTCTTTGCATGTCTAGCGACTGGCATTATCATGGCATTGCCTAGCGCTTTGTGCGGAGAGAAATGTCTTTATTTAGGTTTAAGATATTTGAAACTTGTGAATGTAAAAAATTAAGTGATTTTCGCCCTTATCTTTACTCTGTGAAGTTTGGAACAAGTAATATCAGTAGGGAAGTATGAATACTTTCACTGCTCAGTTGAACAATTTGGTATTTATTTTTGGAGATAAAATTGTTATGAAGATGAGTTAGGGTATGTGATTTATTGGGCAATAAAATTATTTGTATTTAAGGAAACTAAAAAAAAAACTGATTATTTTATGTTAAAGGTAAGGAACGGTACAGAATATTGTGTCTGTCAAAGTAAAAAAATATTTGTTAAATTACCACATAATTAAAAAAAAAAAAAAAAAATTATTGTTCTTAGGATCCTTTACAGATGTCACGCCCATATTCACAAACAATACTATGAGGTCTCACAGTGCGCGTGGACGCACAGGTTGATACACGAACCAATCACGGAGCTCTTATTCAACGCTGTGCATTCTATTTGCTGCTTCACTTAAGCAAGCATCATTTTTAATACGGGCGATGATAATATTTTCTTTTCTAACAGCACTTAAGCCAATGAGGATTTTCGCGAATGAAAGATCCGCTAGATGGCAGTACGTGGATGTGGGGTCTGACTGCTGCGTGATTGGTGGATTTTGACATATCTGTCAATGTCATGTCAAAAATAACCAATCATGTAGCATTTGGACCTCGCGTTTACGTATTGCCATCGGGCGGATTTTTCATTCGCGAAAACTCTCATTTAAGAAGGGCTGAGGAATAATAATAATCTCACCAGCGCCGGAGGTATCTCCGTCTTCATCCTCCCAGTGAACATATCGGAGAACTTAGCAACTTTCAGCTCGGGATGGTGCTCCAACGCTTTAGCGATTGCCTGCGCTGCGGTCACGCCCAGCGTGTTGCCGGTTAGGGTCAGATACTGGAGGTCGGGGCATTTGTTGATCGCTTCTACGATTGGTTGCGCTGGGGATTAAAAATAATAAATAAATAATAATTATTTATTGTTTATTGTTGCTGCATCTCTCCTAAATTCTGAGAACTCTACATTCAAGCTCAGGAGAATCAGAATCATCATTTATTTACTTTTAATGTGGTACAGAAGATGAATACAGAAAACAAATAGCATCAATCTGAAGAGTAATTCTAAAAGAAAAGAGGTGACACATCATGGGATGTGCAGAGCAGGAACTGTCATTACAATTAAAATTTAAACCATAGTAAATACAGGAAACAAAAGGCCATGGATGGCTCAAGCTGCCTCGAGAGTAAGTCCCGGGCTGCGCTGTTTTTCAACCTTGCCCATCTCTCTGAAGATAATAGTTGGAGCAATTTGAAATGGTGCTAGCTGACATGAAAAACGAATGAGTAAGTAATTAATCGTAAAGATTCACCATTTTCATTTCAGCCATAGGACGTCCACTGCCGAACATAGGTTTTCCCCAATGACTTAAATACTGACCAGTTGATAACAGCCAGCATTTTCCTGCTACCTTTAGGAGGTTGTTGGTCCACCTTTTGGGTGGACGTCTTACATTACTGGTATGTGGCCCCCACACCAGAATCTTGCTGCCCCATTAAAAAATTAATGTATTTACTGTCTTTGTGCTTTCAGTAAATAAAAACCTGAATGAACCTATCCTATCAATATCATTTCTTATTTTTTTATTTATTGCACATTAATAGATATATTGTATATTGTTAGGTACTTATTATAGTCAATGAATGTTATTCAAAATGAGATCTACAATATTTATTTTGTACTATTTTATTTTAAAAAAGTAAGTTCAGATAATGTATTCCACACATTTTAATACTCTTCATAATCTTTCACTTTGTTATATTACTAACTTAGAAAGACCTTTTAACCTATGATAGTCAGATAGTTTATAGAATTTTCATTTCAATATTTTATGTGGTAAATCTCAGAAAATACTGAAGAGACCTTAATATAGGCTTTACATAGGACTCCAATGTAGGTTTGTGTAATGTAATTACACCCGAAGAAAGCCTGGGCAGGTTGTTTTAATACAATAATAGCGTCAAGATGAAAAAAGGCGCACATTTAAGTATGAATAGGTTATGTTTACAAAACACTCGAAAAACCCCATTATTGTTAGCGCTTTTGATAAATCGACCTTAATCATTCATTATAAAAGGCCGAGAGACATAATTTAATGTAAGTATAGAGCTGTAGGCGCGAAAAACTTACCATCTTGCTCAGAGTCCAGTTTCAAAGATTTCCCCGAAAAATCAACGCCACTGGTCGTCCTATTAGGATCGTTTAAAGCTTTCGTAATGGAATTAAAGTCGAAAGTAGCCATAATTATAAGTTATTAATAACTATTGATTAAATAAATATGTACACAAACAAAATTACATGGAAACAAACGCTCGATCAACGGATCTTTTTTATATTTTTTTGACAACTGACATGACGTTTTTGAACTTTTTAAAAAATTTTTAAATCCGTTCGTAAACTTGGATTAATGGTGGTTTAGGCGTGAGCTAGCTCATCTTAACTCGAAGATCATCTTTATGATCATTCGTGATCATTACTCATATTTTCAAAAGTCGGCTAAAAATCCCGAAAATGGTTCATCATTATCAACGGTTTATCGAAATGCAAATCAATTTGGTAAATATTTCAACGCATAAAGGTTTAATAAGCTTTTAAGATAAATTCAGTCTACCGTAAATTCAGTTAACCTCATGTTTATTTATTTATTTTTATTTTTCTTTATTCAGAAAACCACAGCTCTTTATAATAATAATACAAACAGGTATTTTTGTTCTTACAGCCAATAATGGTAATGTTAACCTTTACTCAAAAAAGAAGAAAGATGAAATACCAAATCAAAACAGAATTTATATTAAAAAAAAATTAAAAAGGTGCAATTGAATTTTGTGTCAGGCAACACAGATTTTACGTTTTACTATTTTCGTTCATTCATACATTAATCTTGAATCAAAAAAAGGTCAACAGAGGTCAACCTCATTCATTCGCGTGCTACTAATAAATACGTGCTCGTTCCAGTGGGTAGACACTTCTCATTCAAAAACTAGTCTCTATATGTAGCAATTGATATACAACCTTATCCCTTAAGCAATAAAGTGCATTTTGGATTGATTTCACTACAGCAGGGGAACCCGCGGATCAATACCACCATACTAAAAATAATTGTTAGTGTCCTTATGTTGGTAGTATTGTTAGTTTGACAAATGAAAAAAAATGTCTGTCAATTGAGTTTGAGTTTTTAACCGGCGAATTGATTCGTGTGAAGTTATTTTCTCAGATTTGGTGCAATATTACTGTAAATAAACTTTTCTGTCGTTTACGTTGAGTTGATTAAGTTCCTCCGTATCGGGCGTGATAAAGTTTGCTGTTCAGTGTTATGTTTTTTGTGAGATAGAGACTCTTTTAAATAAGCTGTGTTTCAACTTCTACAGAAGTTTAAACTCTTATTTACTTTTCTGTTTAATGGGTATGTTATCTACTTACTTGAAATATTAGATCTATTACAAATCTATTATTCATTAAAAACAACCCTATGTGATGAAAATGTAAATGTACTTTCAAAACTGGTAAATGCATGAACCAGGGCATTGACACTGGTTGGAGAGAAATTATAGGCTTTGTTTAATTAATACCTATTTCATTTTAGGCTTCTACTGATAATGGAGAGTAGAAACAACAAGAAGTGCGTTATTTGTAATAAGAGGCGAAGTCGTGGTGGATCACCCTTACTTTTGAGTAGGTTTCCTCTGGATTCTGACCGGTAAGTTTCTAATAACACTCATTTATTACAAGATAATTTTACTGATTGTGTAAACTTAAAGGCTGGGATTAATATTTTTAATCATACAGTAAATAACCATAACCAATTTTTAATTTCAGTATTTTGTTTCGTACTCTGTAAATGAATTGCATAACAATACTAAAAGAAATTAGTTGATGAATAAATTTCAGTTTGTTATTCTTTTTCTTTTCTAATAGGTATTTCTTATTTCAGTTGTCGAATGTGGGTTAAAAATGCTGGCATAGAAGACTTAGCATATGTACCTATTGAAAAGTTACACCAACTGAAGTTTGTTTGTGGTGGGCACTTCACTCCTGAATCCTTCAATGCCAAAGGAACTCGGCTGAAGAACTCAGCTATTCCAACACTGGAATTGAGCAATCCCATCTTGCCAGATGAAGTTTTGACAGAGTTTCCTCTTCATGTAAAAGACTCCAATAAAGAAAACCTCAAGACAGGTATGATGATGACTTCAATTATTTTTTTTAAATTTAATTTACTATCAATTTTTCTGAATTATTTAGATGTCTTAATTAATTTTCTTTGGTTTCCAAAACAAACCAACCGAATGCAATTTAACAAGGTTCTTTCTTTGTAACCACAAACATGTGTTGTATGCTTATCAATAAATAATATATAATTTCAATTATTAATTATATCTATACTTTGTTACAGTTCTTTATGATCATTCATATTGCATTCCAAAGAAGTCAAATCCAGTTGAACGAGGTATGTTTATATAAAATTATACTAATAATATAAAAAGGAAATATTTAATTGTTTGTTTGTATTTGATCGGCTCCGTAACTCGAAGCCAAGATAGCCTAAAGTGCGGGTTAGAACCCCACAGCTTGAATATTGTAGTAAACCCACTCGTAACACAATTTAGCTTAGAATGTGTGTTGAGTTAGAGGGACTTTAGTAATTTGTGTAATACAAATTCTTCAAAAAAAGTACCGGACCAATTTGAAAAATTTTAGGCAATCTACATTAATTAGCCAGGTCAGCTAGTTTAATAATATTTATAAGCTAGTAATTTTTAATGTGAGCAAGACATGTACTAGACTGATTGTACCCTAAAGTTGGGTAAGAACATGACATTTTATTACCCAATTCACATTTCATTATCTGCTTTCAGTTCCCCTTACAACTACAACCAAACAACTAAATTCAACATGTTTGGGAGCTGTGGATATACCAGATTCTGGTATTTCTGCGAAAACAACTTTTGAACCTCTTCCTTCTACTTCCAATGCACCAGAACATATGACCTATAAACCCATTACTCATGGTAAGTGTACAAACTAATTATTTACCTTCTAAAATATGCCTTCCCTCAAACTAAAGAATGCCACCCTGGATGCGTTCTGCAGTCTGCAGTCAGGTCAAAATGAACTTATATGTACAACATTCTAGGTTTCTGTACATTTTATATTAATGCTATTTGACCGTGCGGATACGAACAAAGAACGCAAAGCACACGTGACTGATTGCCTTATCACGACCACTTACAGATTGTCTTGACATACCCGCAGACCGCATCCAGAATGCAGAACATTAAAACCTCTAAATGCCTTTAATTTAATATTATGTCATTGTTATTGAAGGTGGGCCCACGCTTCATATTTTATGAGAAGAGCTATCATTATCCTGTCTTTGCATTTTTTTAAAACTTGATAATGATTGATTGATTTGGAAATAATATGTTTCATAAAACAACAAAATAAATTTTAAACTAATTTGCATATTTATAATATTTCAGATGATAAAAACATTTGCCATCAAGATGCACAGGCAGAAATATTAGTCCACAGTTATAAAAGAACTTAGAACAGCCCATTGAAAATTTGTGTAGCCTTGAAAACCAACCAGTAGTATATGTAAGCGGGTATTTAGCTGCCAAACTATTACAGAACAGTTCTTGTTTAATTTGTGAAGAGTGTTTGAGCGTGAAAACTCCTGTTGACAATGATTTGTATGCATATATATCTCTTCGCGAATGGTGGCATGATAAAAAAAGTCTCGTTTATCCAACAATTCAATTATGTACCACCGTAAATGAAGCTAAACAATTTTATCATGACCATATTGCCGACCAGATATATATGGAAAATGTTGGAAAATTCATTTTCTTAATGTTGAGTACAAATTGTAATTTTAGTTGGTTTAAATGTCAACAACATAATAAAGAAATTTATGATAAGATGTTTAAAATATTAAGTTACCTTTTTCTAAGAAAAAGTTGTAAAATCATTAATGACAGCTTCATAAAAAGTGAAAACAATTTTGCTGACAAAAGTAAAAAAGCACAGCAACAAAGCATTGAAAAGTAATCTTGAGGCTGAGGTTCGATCAGCTGATAAGAAAATTAAAGATGTTTATAAATAAAAATCTTATTTTTTCTTAGAAAAAGTTGTGAAAATAAAAGTTTACAAAATTATCATTTCTGTACTTTGTTATAATTTTCAATAATTCCTCATGCCTACAACTGCTATGTCATGTTCAATACTTATTGTAATATACCTATTTTATTTCGAAATAAATAATTTACGTTACAAAACTTCGTTTTACTTACATATAGTATAAAATAAAAATAGTAATCATTAAAATATTGAAGGTTCCTATACTAGATATCGATATGCAATTACAACCCTAGCAAAGTATCGATAATCGATAAGTTATTACGAACGTCACTAATACTGTCAGAAAATAAGGCATTATGTTGGTAGCTCCGCCTGTAGTTTGTGCGGTTGGTAAAGATTTGCGGGTCGTTCTCTAAAATGCATATGTGTGCGTGAGCTCAAAAAATATCTATGGAGTGCCGTCTCTTACTCTTTTATGCTCTTTGGCTCGTTCATTCATTCACTCACTGTCACTGACTGACAGCGTTCGGTAGTGTCGCAGTCGGCTGTCATTTGTTTTAATTAAATTTTCCTTGATTTCTCGATTGTGTTCGAGAAATCGTATCACCCAGCACTAATACTCAACTTTTTCGGCTTCGGCTTGTGTCTACGTGACTTTTCAGCATTTCGAGTGACCATGGGTATGTATTTACATTCTAAATTCAAAAACAGGTATTTTTATGTACGCAATCAAATTCTAATTAGATTCTTACTAACTGTTACATTGTCAACCACAATTTAACAGTATCCAACACTACTAATCTAGCGATAATATTCTAATAAATTAAGTACACATGGCCTAACCATTACCTTTAAAATGTTTACCTATTTTATGTTTTCTTGTCATACCGTTTAACCTTTGGTCTTGTTGAATATTCACTGTTTACTGCTTTGAACTATTGACACTGTAAAGTACCTACCTACTAGGCAATGACTGATGAATAAATTTATTTTTTTAGAATAGAGCTCAAAAGTTTATCAGCCAGCCAGTGTTTTGTATTTTCCTGCCTTTGATGCATTATTTTAACACAAAACTTAACATGTACTTAGTATGTAGGTAGGTCTGTATATTAAATTAAAATTTGTGTACAATATTAGTACCATGGATTAATAAATGTCTATTCAGAGTGATTTGATAGAAATGGCTTTATTAATCTAAGTAGAAAGGGTTTAGAATTAATTAGTACTGATTTGAGGACTAATAATAATAATTAGTCAAATCACTCAAATCATTCTATCAAATCACTAGTGGATTTAGAACTTTTCTATATATTTATTCATTAATTTTAACAATAGCAAACATCAAAAATTTGTCAAACTCCATACAAAAAAAACACGGGTTATTGTTATACTTATGGTTAAAGTTAGGTGGTGCAACTTCCCCTAGCATTGTTATATTAGACAGTCTATTTAAGGGTCATTCCATGAAAATCTGTATATTTTCAACGTCATTTTGTCCTAAACTTTTTTAAGATGCTTTTGAATACTTTATTAGTGTAAATTATAGTTTATTTATTAATTATGTTATGTCTAAAAGGGCCAGTCACTTTATGCTTTATTTTACGAGAAATTATAATTTTCAATTTTTTCATACTACATTACTCCTATATGACTTTTAATAAAGTATAAAACTTATAACCTTAACATGTATAGATAAGTTAATATACTTAATGTAGTTGTTTTGTTATTATCACTATATAAAAAACGTCATTCCATAACTAGTAACTTAGTCCCTAGCGCCATTAAAAGCTAGGGCCTGACGGTCTAGGGACTGACGATTTGGAGTAAAACTTAACACAAATGCAGATTAACTTTATATTATAAGATGCTTAATACGATGTGCCGAAAATAGCCAAAAAACCACACGTAAATACTAATAAATTATATACAATTTCCTATTGTAATCAATAAAGCTACTCAACTAGGGACTGACGCAGTGACTGGATCAACACCATGTTTCCGCAACAATTGGCACGTTTGCACTAATTCAAAAAACGGTTGCCGCAAAGTCAGTATGGTCTGAAGATAACTTCGTATCGTACTTTAAATTCAACTAAATGTCATTCACTCTAAATACTTATTAAAGCGCAAAATTATAAAATCTGTGCGTGGCGATGGAATGACGTTAAAAGCTGTGGACTCTTTTTCAACTTAAGAAAATCAAATTATTGTTTATTGAAACCGTAAAATATGAATAGAATTTGGTGTAATATACGTTTAAATAGATTATTCGTTAATTAAAACAAAGGATCAAGTTGATGTTTCCATAAATATGGGTTCCAAAACACAAACTTTTGGAGTACGGACATGCCTAGGGAATGACGTTATGGGTAAATTAAAAGGAATTTAAGATGTTTTAAAAATAGTTTTAAAAAATATAAATGGGTGATGAATAAAACACATTGCGAGCTGTTATTTAACAATTTTGGAATAAAATATTAACAAATATTCCATGTGAAATGTGGCGCGGACTAAGAGTTGACATATTTTTGTGGAATGACCCTTAAATAGGTGATCATAGGATACTAAAATAATATTTTAACTGAAATGCATTTTGTTTGATCACCTAGGTCAGGGGTGGCCAACTTGATTAGACATAAGATCTACTGTTTACTAACGAAACCCTGGGTGGTCTACCACTTACATACTTCTTGAAATCTTAAATCAAACAGTATAGTTTAGTACACAATCATGTAGTTTTTTTTGCCTTGCGACGATCGACTGGACTAATAGTCGCGATCGACCGGTTGGCCATTTTTTTTACGTCGGGAAATGCTTTGCGCTTACCCACTGGTCGATGGGGACGGCCAGTGGGTTATGTGGGACTCTCCCCGCCTAACACTAAAGGCGCTTAACCTACCCACTAAAACCCGACGGTTTCCACCAGAGCCCAAAGAAACGGAGCCGCGATTTATTGTCCTGGTTGGACATTCGTCCGCAGCTCCGCCTCAGGCTAGAGGCTCGCTCACGAGCAAGCCTCTCTGGCTTCGAGGGAACCCCCAATTCCCTCCTCCAGTTGTTTTTTATAGAGGTTTTCTCCTCGCGGCCCTGGTACAACAGGACCCCCGGCCCGCCGTAGCGGGTTACGTCGACCGTTTGGCCACCCCTGACCTAGATGACCTTATCCATGGGTGATCAAAGGATAGAGTATCGCCTATGATCACTGGGTGATCAAAGGATAACAACGTGTCGCGTATGATTATCCAAGGTGATCTAATCCAGTTGATCAGTTTTTTTTAAGATTATTAATAATACAAATTATGTTGCACAAATTACTAATAATCCCGTTTAGCCCCTCATACTAAGCTAAATATGCTTGTGTCTCGAGTGGGCTCACCTCAATAGTCGAGTGGCGGCGGGATTCGAACCTGCGTTCCCCGGATCACGACTCGGCCAGTCGGACCCCTTCACCGTTAGGCCATCGTGCCTTTTTTTAAACTGGAAACGAACGAACGAACGGTCAAGCAACCACTTAGGTTTTCTCGAGATAAGCTCGTGTCACCCCACTGCAGCTCTGTATACCTATTTACCTTTAAATAACATGTTGAGAAGTATTTTTCGAGGTAGATAGGTCAGAATAAGATTTCAATGCTACACTATCGTGAAAGATAACCTATAGTTTATCAATACCTGTGGTTATCTATTTAATATAGCCATCCAAGTGATTATTTGCTTTCCTCGGGCTCTATTTATTGAAGATATTTTCTGTGATTTTGATTATGATCAATCGTTTCATCCACGAAGACGCGCGCCTCCATTCTTCCGCTAATGTTTGAGTGTTATCGGTACACGCTAAATCATCCATGAGTGCACACGCACAGTACAATAATGCCTTGCTCGGATCAAACTCCCCGCACCCCGCGCGACCGAGACCAAACATTGCTGGGGCGCGTACGAGTGGATGACGCGATCTATACTGATCGTCCTATAAACGCCGTAGGCCGTGCCACAATGCTTACTATAGAAAGTACTGTTGTGGTCTCCTTCAGACGTTGACATCGGCATATGGCGTTGATAGAAACGTTTGATGCTGGACGTTTCGTACGTCGCGTATAGCGTTTAATAGTAGACCATATCCGTAGACCGTGATGAAGGATCCAAGGAATCCACACGATATTAAATTTAAAAACACCCTAGCCTAACTCCTGACTGTCCCCGCGGTCTGAGAATAAGCAAAGTATTTCCTGACTCACTTTCCCGCTCACTTACTTAAGCTTCAGCCAAACCAAAGCGAATCAATGACAGGACGCGGGTCCTGTCATTTCGCACGTCCTGTCATTGGCCTATGCACGCGCAGTGATCGCTCACGCCGACGCGATCTGCACGCGTTGGTTTGGCTGAAGCTTAAGTAACTTATATTATTACAAGTAATGTATGTATTAATAAATAAATGTATGTTGTTCCAGCCGCCAACAACCCTTACGGGAACCTGTTGAAGACCATCGACATCAACGGGAAAACTTTCAAATACTTCGACCTATCGTCCTTCGGGACCAAATATGGTAAGTACCTAAATTTTAAATAAACAACTTGAAATAATCGAACTGCCTAAGGCGGGACTCGAACCCACGACCTCGTAATAAACATCCATCCATCCTTACAAACCGACAACTATAATATCTCTAAAATATAACTCAAAGGTGACTGACTGACTGACATAGTGATTTATCAACGTCCTATCAACGTCCAGTGCACTCTACCGATCGGGCTGAAAGGCATGCAGTTAGATGTTATTACGTAAGCATCCCCTAAGAAAGGATTTTACGAAACTCCACCCCTAAGGTGGTAAAACGGGATCCACGCGTACGAAGTCGCGGGCACAGCTAGTAGTAGTATAAATAGATTTGAACTGCGACACGCACGAAGGAACCTCTTAATTTAATATCAATTGTCATTCATTTATGACTCTAGTCATTGGAATGCGCTGTATAAAATACACTCGGATTCAAAAAAATCGCACCTCCCGCGACAATAACTTTAAAGAGTTTCTTCTAACACAATCATGGTGCCCCACCACTTAAGCGTAAGGCTGGTTTTAGTGTCACGCGGACTGTCAGTGCGGATCGCTCCGCACAGCCGATTTGTATGAACTGCTAGGGAGCGGAGCGGTTCCTCCGGACCGCATTACTCTAAAACGCTCCCAGAAGTTCATACAGATCGGCCGTGCGGAGCGGGTCCGCACCAGACGGTCCGCGTGACACTAAAACCAGCCTAACTGCATGTCGCTTTAAGAACAAACAAATTAAGCCTATATAGATATAGATAGATGGGCACCATCACTGGTAACGTTACTATCACTAGATTAGTAAGACACGGGTCTTAAACGGCTTGACGTTTCGGCTGCGATGCTGCAGCCGTGGTCACAAGCAGACTGTAATAGAACGCGAAAGTTTAAAATCTTATATTATACTATCACTAGATCCTTCTAAAGACACATTTTTGGGGTAAAAACCTTTCCTTTAATGAAATGAAGTTTAGAACTAGGCTTTTAAATGGTGCCAATATTGGTGGGAAATGGGGATGCATACGTTTGAAAGTACTTGTCGCGGGAGGTGCGATTTATTTGACGCCGTGTGTAGCTTGTAAGAATTGCCTCAAGCAAATGATGTTTTGACCGCCTCTGTGGTCTAGTGGTAAGACCACCTGCTTCAGACGCAGAGGTCCCGGGTTCGATTCCAAGTGGGGGCAGATTTTTCTGTTCGGTTTGGTTGGTGGTAGGGCTTGTTCTAAGTCCGATTGGCTAGCTACCACCATCTTACCTAAGTCTGTTGCCATAACAACAATGTTAACTAACAGCATTGTTGTGTTCCGGCAGTTAGAGGTAAGATATCCAGTTCCTCCGTGGTTGAGGATTCCGGGTGAAGCTCGCTTCCACCTTCGGCCTGATCATCACTTACCATCAGACGAGATACAGGCCAAGAGCTTCCTCGTTGTGGATAAAAAAAAATGTCTCTCCTAAAATTGAGGGTTCACTTCACCATAATGATCCAGCGACTGATGGCCAATTGGCTGATTTCTCATACAAATTAGAAGCCAAACTATTGGCCGATAAGTCTGTAGTTTGCGGGGATTCTAAATGACCTAATAATGATGATGATGTATTTAATTGTATAGGTATCATCACATGATCTTGACGTTATCTTTGATTTGAAGCAATAAACTCAGCTCGTCAGAGATAAGAAAACACCAACGCGTCTGTTCTCATTTCATTCTATGACAAATATGTATTATGCAGTAGATAAAGTGAATTCATATTAATTTACATTTATAATCACTTGTCGACGACGAAACGACTCTTACGACTATCTAGCACAGTGGTTCTTCTACCTTTAAGTCATGAGGGACCATTTTACCACATTTCTGTCTTGTCAGGGCCCACCTCATAATCATAATCGGTCAAAAGTAAGCCAGTTTGACTGCAAAAATCAGTTAAAAGTGGTTTTGACCAAGGCGTGCAAGTGCACTTCGTGGACCACTTGGAAAGCCTCCAGGGACCACCAGTGGTCCGCGGACCACCGGTTAAGAACCACTGATCTAGCATCTAGACTAGTACTACTAAGTTCTACAGCAGACAATGGCAAAATTCATAACATAAAAAAGCTACCGCAACAAAAGGGCGGATGATCTTGAAACCTTCTCTTGAAAGATCTTGAAATCTTTTATGACGCCCCTACCATGTGGATTTAAAGAACCACCACTAGAAAACCTGCTTCCAAAATTTCATGTCTTAGATTCCTACGGCAGCTAAAATAAGAGTTGATGATATTGAAAAGGCTGAACCGATTTTTTTAAACATGTCTAAAGAAAATAGCTAGAACATTTTTATGAAATATATCCAACAAAAATCGCTAGCAAACCATTGAAGTAATATTGCTATTAAATACACGGTGTTACTTTGCATTCTTGCAATACTTACAGAGGTAACTTAACATATAAAAAATTACCGCATAGTTAACATACTCGTATAAAAATATAGCATTCAAATCGATTCACTGGTTTAAGAGTTACGGTGCCATAGGTAGAGACTACCCTTCTTTTTGCATCGGGGGTCCACTATGGTAGATACTTTAATAGCGTTATTGATAAAAATAACCTACAGTTATTTCCTTTTTCGTTGGCGGTGGCACAAATGCCTTACTCTTATTTTTCTTTTTCCAGAACGTCTGCCATTCAGCGTCCGAGTGCTGCTAGAATCCTGTGTGAGGAACTGCGACAACTTCCAAGTTCTCCAGAAGGATGTGCAGAACGTTCTGGAATGGGAGCAGAATCAAGCCGTGGAAGGGGGAGTGGAAATCGCCTTCAAACCTGCCAGAGTCATTCTACAGGTGAGCAAAGTTATTTATTTTCGCTCGTTCGTTCGTTTCAGCCGAAAGACGTCCACTGCTGGACAAAGGCCTCCCCCAAGGTTTTCCACAAAGACCGGTCCTACGCCGCTTGCATCCAGGCACCTCCCGTGACCTTCACCAGATCGTCGGTTCACCTAGTGGGAGGCCTGCCCACACTACATCTTCCGGCTCGTGGTCGCTACTCGAGAACTTTTCTGCCCCAGCGGACATCAGCTCTACGAGCTATGCGCCCCGCCCACTGCCATTGTAAGTATATTTTAAAGACTGTAAACCCTTGAAAAAGAAGCTGACAATAGTGACTGAGTTTCTTGTGCTGCTTCTTCTCAGCACTGGCCTATTTATTGTCCCGAAGCAGTGGTAGGGTTAATACTGAGACGTGTGAGTGCTTTTTAAAGCCTACATGCAAAAATAAAATGAGTTTTATGAGTTTTTATGAGTCATTATCCGGCTTGAAGGACCAAGAAGGGTTTAGGAATGGAGGTCTCGTACTGGTAATTCATCATCATCATTTCAGCCATAGGACGTCCACTGCTGAACATAGGCCTCCCCCAATGATTTTTACTGGTTGGGTTATTGGCGGTCAAGCTGTAGATTCTGGCTACACAGGAGTTGCAGCGGTGGGAAAGAGTGGTGGGAATAGTCCCGTTGATGTCAAAAGTGGGTATTTTAGTACAATTTATAGAGAATTTCTGTTTTGACAGCTCAGAAACAGTACCTACATTAATCACCTGGATTGAATATCCAATTTATCGTATCACTATACATAGAAAACAATGGAAAAACTATACTTATTAAAAAACAAATTAATTATTCATACATGACCTTGCAGTCTATGTAGTGACGACATTACTTTCCGTTTAGTTCAGTGGGTGTGTCTATTTTATACTTACACACTGTTTTTTCATTGTTTTTTCGTAAACCGAAAACGAACTAAAGTCGATGACATAGCCCGACGGATTAGCAAGCTGAAGTGGCAACGGGCGGGGCTCATAGCACGCAGAACTGACGGCCGATGGGGCAGCAAAGTTCTGGAAAGCGCAACGTAGGACGTCCACCCACAAGGTGGACCGACGACCTCATAAAGGTAGCAGGAAGGCGCTGGATGCAGGCCGCCCCCAACCGGCTATTGTGGAAATAATTAAGGGAGGCCTATGTTCAGCAGTGGACGTCCTGTGGCTGAAATGATGACGTATTGTTTTTTTGATACTTAGAAAAGACTTAATTTCATGTTCATCGTGTAAAATATGGTCTCTTTTCTAAATTCTTTATGAGGTCGTCGGTCCACTTTGTGGTTTGGTGGATGTCTTACGTTTTCCAGTACATGGTCTCTACTCCAGAACCTTGCTGCCCCATCGGCCGTCAGTTCTGCGTACTATGTGCCCTGCCCCTTCAGCTTGCTAATCCGATCGCTATGTCCGCGACTTTAGTTCGTTTACGAATCTCCTCATTTCTGATTCGATCTCGTAAAGAAACACCGAGCATAGCCCTTTCTTCTCTCTTCTGTTTTTGAGTTTATTACAAAAATACTAATCTTTGCTTTTTATAATTAGTATGATTGGTGCCAACTACTAAAATCTCGTGGAATATATACGTATACACCACGTATCCGCTTACATGTTACGTTTCTCAATGAATTACCATACAATTTGGATGTTTTTCTTAAAACACGTTTGTATTTCCCAAGGCTGGTGTGAAAACGTGTAAAATATTGTCCCAAGAATGGATATTACGAGGCTATGACCAATATTTTATTTGGTACACTCAGCGTCAAATACCTCGTGACACCCAAAGTGGCCAAGAAGTTGACAACACAATATTATTCTAAGGGCTGTTTTTTCAATCGTTAGATATCTTTTATCGGAAGAATAAACTTGTCATTTTGACATATTTCCCATATTAAAACTGTCAATGTGCCTAACTTATTCTTCAGTTAAAAGTTATCAGACGATTGAAAAATCAGCCCTAATTGTAACAAAGACGTGTTTACTATTTGGCTACTTTGGATGTCACGAACTATTTGACGCTGACTGTATTTGGAGGCCTTTCAATAGTAGAAAAGTTGATGAAAGAATTACTTTCATAAAATGGCCTCAAGATGTATGCAAATCAAATTTTGGGCTTCGCAAAATTCCCTCCATAATACAGTACCAGTATGAACTACCTAGTTTGGACCAGTATGGATAAGTAGGGTGGAATAATATTGTTTTTTTGGGATATTAGTCCCGTAAACCCCTCCAAATATATGCTTGTGTTATGAGTAGTATTGAGTACCTAGGTTCACCATATCAGTCCAATAGACGATGGGATTAGAACTATCCTCGAATTGGCTATCCGACACTGACACCATTGAGTTACTATCACCCTAAATATAGACTTAGTATTGATATCGTTCGCCTACAGTGGGGACTAACTACTTTATTCTTAGTAAGATTAACTGGAGGAGAAGCCAAATGGCATTAAGTTCGCCTTAGGTACTGATCAAAAATCTAAATCAAAATTATCTTTATTTGTGTAGGTAGACTAATTAAATTAGTACTTACAAACCGTCATTAATGCTTTTAGGAAGCCTATTTACATGTCTCATTCTTTTTTTGCCCTACCAACGAGACAAACATTTGGCAAATGTTTTATGTGCATAAGTTTTAAAAAATAAATAACCTAAATAAAGGTAGCAGGAAGGCGCTGGATGCAGGCCGCTACCAACTGGTCAACATGGAAATCATTGAGAGAGGCCTATGTTCAGCAGTGGACGTCCTGTGGCAGAAATTATGATGATGATGATGACAACCCCATGATGCTGACGATGGATATTCTTCCCCAGGACCTCACAGGCGTCCCAGCGGTGGTAGACTTCGCAGCCATGCGTGACGCTGTCAAACAGCTGGGCGGTGACCCTCAGAAGATAAACCCCATCTGCCCAGCTGACCTGGTGATTGACCACTCGGTGCAAGTCGACTTCTCTAGATCGTAAGTCATCAGTCTACTGATATTTATAGTTAGTTTTCACATTTATTAATTTTCTTTCATTATCCGGCTCGAAGGACCATTCATTTATTTAATATTTGGGAAACACAGTTACTTCTTCTTCTTCCTCGGTCCCTCACTGATGAGGATCGCGACCACAGATAGTGTTCCTCCACAGACTGCGGTCATAATTAATAATTAACTGTTGGTGAACCAAATAAACAAAATAAAATAAAAAAATAAGCTGTGTGGACCGCACGATGCAAACTCCCGCCCACCGTCTTCCTCACCGCGTCCGACCATCTCGTCGGTGCCCAAGGCATTGTCTGGAGAAACAAATTATCTTGGGACAAATGGAAGGCAGACGTGCTCGGGGCAGGGCACCGATGAGATGGTCGGACGCGGTGAGGAAAACACAGTTACAACTTAATTTAAATTAAGTAGGTGCAATAACTCACAAACTAATCAAGTTTCCACAATTAAATAATATGTTGGGCTAACCATGAACTACATTTTGGTCTTTCTTTTGTGGTGCCTAGAGTGCGATTAGATTTTTTGACCCATTACTTTTCTGAATTCTCAGAATAGTGTCAGTTTCTTGCGCTGCTTCCTCTCAGCACTGGTCCATTTATTGTCCCGAAGCAGTGGTAGGGTTAATACTGGGACGTGTAAAAATGATTTTTAAAAGTCTACGTATTTGTAAAAAAATCGTAACAAAAAATCGTTAGTGTTGTATGTTTGCAAGTGCAAGAATTCAATGATTCTGTACTGTCAAAACTTTATTAATTTCAGACCTGACGCTTTGAACAAAAATCAAGAGCTAGAGTTTGAGAGAAACAAGGAAAGGTTCCAGTTCTTGAAGGTAATTTTAAGCCATATACCTATTTTGTAATGCAGATTTTTCGAGAAACGCAAAAATATTAGAAAGAAAGAAACATTTATTGCCGTGGACATCACAAAAGACAAAAGATGTAAATAAAAAAAAGCAAATAAGACAGAGGAGGCAATAAACATACAATGGAAGAGAAAGTAAACTGAGCAGTGCCACCCTGTCGCACAGCGATGTCCATCGCAATGGGACCCCACTCAGCATATGCCGTGGCCCCCGGTGAGGGAAGCCACGACGCTGGTTTTCAGTGTGCCCCATGCCGAGTGGGAGTCACGGACACTAACCTATACTGCATAAAATATACATACATAAATAATAATAATTAATAAAATAATGTTACTGTTTTCAGTGGGGTGCCCAAGCCTTCGATAACATGTTGATAGTGCCTCCAGGATCTGGTATCGTCCATCAGGTAACGTTTACTATAGTCTGGTCTGCGAGCACGTAGAATTATGTCCAATGACCCCAAGCTACCCATCCTTATCGCTCGCGCGTAATTATGTTGCGGTCGCGCTCGCACACTCACTGCGGGCGCCCGTCGCACAGTCGCGACAGCAATATAACTACGCGCGAGCAATAAGGATGGGTAGCTTGGGGTCATTGGACAAAATTCTACGTGCTCGCAGACCGGGCTTTAGTCCGATTTTAATAGGTTAGGTAGGTACTTGTTTTTGCAGAATGTCCCAGAGGAAGAATACAGTGAATTTTTATTTTTGATGTAGTTAAATGATCTGAATCGTCAAGTGGCAAAAATCAGAATTAAAAATCCAGTATTGATAGATTGTTAAAACCTGGTCCGTGAGCACGTAGAATTTTGTCCAATGACCCCAAGCTAGACGTGCGCGCCGCCGCGGCGCGCCGCCGCCATGAGGAGTCAGCGCGCCGCCGCCGCCGCCGGTAGTTTAAAATTCGCGCCGAGACAAAATCAAAATCAAAAATATTTATTCAGTTTAGACCACAAGTGGCACTTATGAACGTCAAATATAAAAAAGAGGTAGCCCTTATGGGGCACTTTACATGTCTCCTTATCTTTTGGGCCCTACCAGCGCTTCGAGACAAACATATGGCAAGTGCTGAGAAGAAACGCCGGAACAAACTTAGTCACCACTTATTGCCAGGAATTATCTAACGAATAGCCAAATTTAAGTACATCAAATATGCGCAAACTGAACTGACCACGCATCCTTGTCATCAATATAGTCTCGAACCTTGTAGTACCCTTTGGACATAAGGGTATTTTTTATACATATGTATCTTAAATTTGTTTATCGGCAATTCGACAAGGTTGTGTGGTATTTTGTTAAATATGGTAATCCCCAAGAATGAATTACCTATTTTATGCAACCTAAATGATGAACAGCAAGTTTAAAACTCTTTGGAGACTGTTTCTCAAGTAATAGAGGAAGATGAAAACGATCCAATCTCTGAAGACAGTGAAGACGTGGTAGAGAGACAGAAGCTCGTGCCTTATTTGAAAATTTGGCAAACATGCCTACAGTTAAAACTTCTACTCCAACGAGATGGCACAGTGTCTTAGAAATGCTCGAAAGTATGGCGCACTTGATTTTAGCAATTCTGCGAGCTATGTCGGTTACTTTGGTTCTCCTGCGGATCTCCTCATTTCTGATTCGATCACGCAGGAAAACTACGAGTATAGCCCGCTCCATCGCCCTTTGGGTGACCTTGAGCCTTCTTATGAGGCCCATAGTAAGCGACCATGTCTCAGATCCGTATACCATCACTGGCAACACACACTGGTCAAAGTCTTTTGACTTGAGTGGGCGGGGCACATAGCTCGTAGAGACGATGGCCGTTGGGGCAGGAAAGTTCTCGAGTGGCGACCACGGGCTGGAAGACGTAGCGTGGGCAGGCCTCCTACTAGGTGGACCGACGATCTAGTAAAGGTCGCAGGAAGAGCCTGGATGCGGGCAACGCAGGACCGTTCATTATGGAAAACCTTGGGGGAGGCCTTTGTCCAGCAGTGGCCGTCATTTGGCTGAAACGATGGCACACTGTTGTAATATCATCATCATTTCAGCCACAGGACGTCCACTGCTGAACATAGGCCTCCCCCAATGACTTCCACATCGCACGGTTGGTAGCGGCCTGCATCCAGCGCCTTCCTGCTACCTTTATCAGGTCGTCGTTGCGCTGCGTTTTCCGGTAGGTACGCGGCCTCCATTCCAGAACCTTGCTGCCCCATCGGCCGTCAGTTCTGCGTACTATGTGCCCTGCCCACTGCCACTTCAGCTTGCTAATCCGTCTAAACCCGTTGTAGCTAAAGCTGTTGTAATAGGAACCCGATAAATAGCATCATACGTCGGATAGGGCCAGATGGTATGACAATTTCCTAAGCAGAATGGATTTTGTTAGAGGATTTATGCAATTTTCTGAGCAAGTTTCGGCAAATTGTTGAAATTTTATCAGCATCAAAATCGAGCACAATCAACCTTGCTCTTGTATTTAAAGCCGAAATAAAAGACGTGCTTAATTCGATTGATGATGACAAGTCGCTAATAATAACATCCTTAAAAAGGAAAATGTTGATGAAACTGGACACACGCTTCCCAGCCAGTAAGGCTGTTGTTGCTGCAGCATTATTAGACTGTAGGTTTATGAAGCTTGGAGAAGTTGACCTCTATCTGACTGCTAACGAATTAACTCCAGCTGGTTTTTTGGCAGAATATACCAAAGAATTAATCCCTTACTACGAACATATTCAACCATTATTACACCAGGAGGGTCCCCAGGAAAAAGCGAGTACAACGGGACTATTCCCACCTCTCGTTCCCACCACTGCAACTCCTGTGTAGCCAGGATCTACAGCTTGACCGCCACAAAAACCCAACCAATGAAGGTCAAGAAGCGAGTACAAGTAAAGTTTTAATACTTTCCCAACTCTCGCGCAAATACAGCATGCAACACAGTTCTCATGGTTCCGGCTTCGATGATGCTGTTGACCAGGAAGCTTGGAAATACCTAGCTACTGCTGATCCTGCGGAACTTGAAGACGGAGACATCTTGTCCTACTGGCAAACCAGACAATCTGCCTACCCGCGTTTATCGTCATTCGCTCAGGCTTTGTTATGCATTCCAGCAACCAGCACTCCGAGTGAAAGAGTGTTTTCGGTTGCTAGATTGCTTTTAACAGCCAAAAGGTCCCGGCTCAGTCCATTTAGGGTGAATAAAATAATTTTTGTGCACGACAAATATAAAAGTTGCAAACAAAATATTTCTGTCAAGAAAAGTGGTTGAGTCAACTTTTTAGTTTACTTACTAAAGTTATTTGGTTTAAACGTGGTTTTTCATTACTATACGTCTTAATATACAAAGTTGAAAAATCCCACGCCGCCGGCGTTACGCCGCCGCCGTGGATTTTTTCGTGGCGCGCCGCCGCCCGATTTTTTTCGACCGGCGCGCACGTCTACCCCAAGCTACCCATCCTTATCGCTCGCGCGTAATTATGTTGCTGTCGCGCTCGCACACTCACTGCGGGCGCCCGTCGCACAGTCGCGACAGCAATATAATTACGCGCGAGCGATAAGGATGGGTAGCTTGGGGTCATTGGACAAAATTCTACGTGCTCACGGACCAGGCTTTAGTAAATTCCGAATGATTTGAGGATTCCGAGTGAAGCTCGCTTCTACCTTCGGCCTGATCATCACTTACCATCAGGTGAGATACAGGCCAAGAGCTTCCTCGTTGTGTACTACAAGGTTCGAGACTATATTGACGACAAGGATGCGTGGTCAGTTCAGTCTGCACATATTTGATGTACTTAAATTTGGCTATTCTTACCGTTAGATAATTCCTGGCAATAAGTGGTGACTGAGTTTGTTCCGGCGTTTCTTCTCAGCACTTGCCATATGTTTGTCTCGAAGCGCTGGTAGGGCCCAAAAGATAAGGAAGCATGTAAAGTGCCCCATAAGGGCTACCTTCTCTTTTTTTATTATTTACATTTTGACGTTCATAAGTGCCACTTGTGGTCTAAACTGAATAAATATTTTTGATTTTAGATTTTTTTTTGTTGTGGATGAAAAAGAAACTTCTGAGAAATAAATGTTTTGATTTTTTATTGCAATTTACAGGTGAACTTAGAATACCTGGCTCGCGTGGTGTTCACTGGTGACGTGTTGCACCCGGATTCGGTGGTCGGTACTGACAGTCACACCACCATGATCAATGGGCTTGGAGTGGTGGGCTGGGGAGTGGGCGGTAAGTACTTTATGAAACTGCCATCAATGTAAAACCATAGTCAGAGAAAAAATAAAAAGATGCTCTTGAAATGCGACCCCTTGGTAAATGATTAAACAAAAAGGATTGATTTTACTCTTTTAGGCGCGATTGGTCCAATTCACGATAAGTGAAAAATTTACAAATTCGCGATTAGTCCAATTCGCGATGGGTCCAATTTGCTATTGGTCCAATTCGTAATTGGTCCAAAATGAAAAAAATAAGGAGGTTATTCAACTTTTACTACTATTGCAGAAAAAATTGGACCAATAGCGCCTAAACGGTTTTTACTGTGCAAATGTAAAAAAAAACAATAGGAAGAATATCCAAATTCTTAACTCACATTGTTACTCGTTAGAACACCTGTTTAATTTATCTTTCCAACAGCTTACACATTAAGAGTAGGCGCACACCGTTGATTTTTAGTTGGCCGATAGTTGTGCCCGATTTTAAATTGTACGAAGAATCGGCCAAATCGAATCGGCGTACTGTGCGCACTCCCATACATGCCCATACTGATCAACAGCCCGACTAAACTATCGGCCGACGAAAAATCAACGGTGTGCGCCTACTCTTACTGGTTGAGAACAAACAGTTAAAATCCACTTGTCCCCGCCAGGCATCGAAGCCGAAGCCGTGATGCTGGGCCAGGCCATCAGCATGTTACTGCCCAAAGTGGTCGGATACAAACTCGTGGGCGAACTCAGTCCGCTGGCTACTTCTACTGATCTGGTGCTGACCATCACTAAGGTACTGTGTGAACATGTTTATTATTATATGCATAAAATAAGTTAAACCACGCCTGTTCATCTCCGCGAGTTTACATCGAAAACAAAACACGCACGATGGCCCACCTACAGGATACTATTCGACAAGGCCTCACATACGAGCGAACATTGACTCACGCACGCGTATTCTTGTGTATGAAGGAAGAAAATAAAGAAAATGGTGTACCAAATACTGTGCAGTATTTAACTGCCTAAATAATAATAAAAACACAGAATGTACTTTTTCAAGTTGCCTTAAGACACTGAGAGGTAAATAAGTAGTTAATATCATGATAATTCATGCTAAATCATGTATTTCCTCCGCCATTTTCCGCAGTTTGGCACCTCACGTCACATCATTTTACCGAAGTCAGCCCTATAGCTTCGGCGCAGTGCCGATCACTGACGTTTGTCAACAAAATGGTGCTTGACTCTTGAGACAGGCTAAATTACACCATATTGTTAATGACATTGAGCATACATTTTTTTAAATACCTTCGCGAAGTAAAACTTCTGTACGTAGTACTTATTATTATTCTGTGGTTAAACTAACACTACTTACCCTCTTTATTTCATAATTTTCAATTAATTCTGTGCACATGTTAAGAGTTGCGGTTTAGATTTATCTATGGATTATTATCTGTGCCTAAATATGACTAACTTGTTTTGTGAGCCATAAATAAATAAAATTAAAATACTTGTACTGGTACTGTAGGACTAACTGACTGCAAAACTGCCGACTGACTGTTACGCCGTATTCACAAACGATGCTTGCTTAAGTGAAGCAGCAAATCGAACGCACAGCGTTGAACGCTCTGTGATTTGTTCATGTGTCACCCTGTGCGCACTGTGAGACCTCATAGTAATGTTTGTGAATACGAGCGTTAAACTGAAGTATCACGAATGAAAAATTAATCCTTAATTCCAGCATCTTCGTATCAGAACTCAGCATAGCCGACCGAGCCACCGTGGCTAACATTTGTGTCCCAAATTCGGGGACAACTGGTAGGGACAACTGTAGAAACAACTGACTGTAGGGACAACTGTAGAAACAACGGACTGTAGAAACAACTGACTGTAGAAAAATATTTCCTTAGAAACAATTGACTGTGGAAACAACTGACTGTAGAAACAATTGACTGTAAAAACAACTGACTGTAGAAACAATTGACTGTAGAAACAACTGACTGTAAAAACAAATTACTGTAGAAACAATTGACTGTAAAAACAACTGACTGTAGAAACAAATGACTTAAGAAATAATTGACTGTAGAAACAAATGACTGACGGATCCACTGACTGTGACTTATGAAATAGCTTCAGGGGACCTGTTTTATTGTCTTTATTTATAAGCTGTGTATATTTTATCTTCATTCGTTCGCTCATTCATCGTTCACTCGTTCATTTCAGCACCTCCGCTCTCTAGGCGTGGTGGGCAAGTTCGTGGAATTCTTCGGGCCCGGAGTGTCAGCCCTGAGCATCGCTGACAGAGCCACTGTGGCTAACATGTGCCCCGAGTTTGGGGCCAACTGACTGACTGGTGTAGCAATTGATTGATAAATCAACTGACGAAGCAACTGACTGTAGACTCAACTGTAGAAACAACGGACTGTAGAAACAATTTACTGTAGAAACAACTGAATGTAGAAAAATATGTCCTTAAAAACAATTGACTGTGGAAACAACTGACTGTAGAAACAATTGACTGTAGAAACAACTGACTGTAGAAACAAATGACTGTAGAAACAAAGGACTGTAGAAAAAAAAACTTAAGAAACAATTGTCTGTAGAAACAACTGACTGTAGAAACAAATGACGGTAGAAACAACTGACTGTAGCAACAACTGACTGTAGAAACAAATGACTTGAGAAACATTTAAACGTAGAAAAAAACGACTACAAAAAAAATTACTTCAGAAATAATTGACTGTAGAAACAAATGACTGACGGATCCACTGACTGATTGGACCTGTTTTATTATCTTTATTTTTAAGCTGTGTATATCTTATCTTCATTCGTTCGCTCATTCATCGTTCACTCGTTCATTCCAGCACCTCCGCTCTCTCGGCGTGGTGGGCAAGTTCGTGGAATTCTTCGGGCCCGGAGTGTCAGCTCTGAGCATCGCTGACCGAGCCACCGTGGCTAACATGTGCCCCGAGTTTGGGGCCAACTGACTGACTGGTGTAGCAATTGATTGATAAATCAACTGACGAAACAACTGACTGTAGAGACAACTGTAGAAACAACGGACTGTAGAAACAATTTACTGTAGAAACAATTTACTGTAGAAACAACTGACTGTAGAAACAATTGCCTGTAGAAAAAATTGCCTATAGAAACAACTGTCTGTAGAAACAATTGACTGTCGGATCTACTGACTGATTGAACAATAGTGAATCTTTATTTTTAAGCTGTGTATATTTTATCTTCATTCGTTCGCTCATTCATCGTTCACTCGTTCATTCCAGCACCTCCGCTCTCTCGGCGTGGTGGGCAAGTTCGTGGAATTCTTCGGGCCCGGAGTGTCAGCTTTGAGTATCGCTGACAGAGCCACCGTGGCTAACATGTGCCCGGAATTTGGGGCCACTGTGGCTTACTTCCCGGTGGATGACCGGTCGCTGCAGTACTTGGCGCAAACTAGTGAGTTATTCTTTCATTAATACGAGGACTTCCAGCCACAAGGTGGACCGACGATCTCCCACAAGGTGGACCGACGACCTCCCACAAGGTGGACCGACGACCTCCCACAAGGTGGACCGACGACCTGATAAAGGTAGCAGGAAGGCGCTGGATGCAGGCCGCTACCAACCGTGCGATGTGGAAATCATTGGGGGAGGCCTATGTTCAGCAGTGGACGGCCTTTGGCTGAAATGATGATGATGATGATAAAAGGTCATTACAGTATCTAACGCAACCTAGTGAGTTGATGTATTTCATTCATTTTGTTTCATCATTATTATCACGCTGACCGAGCCACCGTGGCTAACATGTGCCCGGAATTTGGGGCCACTGTGGCTTACTTCCCGATAGATGACCGATCATTGCAGTACTTGGCGCAGACTAGTGGGTTAATTTATTTTGTTTTATCACCTTTATTATGTTGATAGAGCCACCGTGGCGAATATGTGTCGGAGTTCGGAACCACTGTAATTAACATATACCTGGATTTTGTGGCCTCTGTTTGGGGCTAACATATGCACGGAGTTTGGGCCCACTGTCGCTGACATGTGTCCCGACTTTGGGGCCGCTGTGGCTAACATTATGTGTCCCGACTTTGGGGCAGCTGTGGCTAACATTATGTGTCCCGACTTTGGGGCCACTGTGGCTAACATATTATTATGTCCAAAGTTTGGAGCCACTGTGGCTAACATATTATTATGTCCAAAGTTTGGAGCCACTGTGGCTAACATAATATGCCCGGAGTTTGGGGCCACTGTAGTTAATGTGTCCGGAGTTTGGGGCCATCGTAGTTATTATGTGTCCGGAGTTTGGGGCCACTGTGGCTCATATGTGTCCGGAGTTTGGGCCCACTGTGGCCAATAAGTATCCGGAGTTTGGGGCCACAGTGGCCTTTGTAATTTGTAACATACATACTTGTGTGTACACATCTTGACACAGCTCGGGACAAAAAGAGGCTGACAAAGGTGACCGAGTTTCTTCCGCCACTTCTCAGCACCAGCCCATATGTTGTCCCGAAGTGGTGGTAGGGCAAGCTATATTTGGGACGTGTATAAGTGCCCTGGATAGGGCCTATGTCCTGAATAAACTATTCCATTTCTGTGCAAATAAATTGGTCCAATATTTTTCCATTTTCAGACCGTGCCAACGAAAAGATTCAAATCATTGAAGCGTACCTGCGTGCTACCAAACAATTCAGAGACTACAATAATGCCGAACAGGACCCTATTTTCTCTGAGGTATAATACCTACTATATTTATGTTTTTATTTATTGAAAAAAAAAGAAGAGAAAAAAAAGGAAAAAATCATTTACATATTTTTGTTCGTTTGCGTCAGTGTCGCATTAGAAATTCACGCACACAAAGAAATCAAAATGTGCTCATTATCCACTGCGGTATCAGTACTCAACGTTCGAATAATCTTTAGTACTACGCAAGCAATGTAAACTGTTTACATTATGACGTCACTGCTGTCATCATTGCTGTCACGAGCAATGTGTTCTGTTTTTGGGCATATTGCTGCGACACCGGCCCCGCCCCCTTATCACATCTCCCTTTAGTTTCTGTGATCTGTGGTTCCTGCAGTGATTTGACGGACCAAAAGTTTTTTTAGGAAACTAGTCTATTGTAACAAAGACGTGTTGCGAACTTTTTGACTACTTTGGGTGTCACTATTTGACGCTGTGTGATCTATTCCACTGTAATAAGGTCCAAATTCGAATCTGAGTTTGTTCCGGCGTTTCTTCTCAGCACTTGCCATTATGTTTGTCTCGAAGCGCTGGTAGGGCCCAAAAGATAAGGAGACATGTAAAGTGCCCCATAAGGGCTACCTTTTCTTTTTTATTATTTACTATATTTTAACGTTCATATGTGCCACTTGTGGTCTAACCTGAATAAATATTTTTGATTTTGAATCAAAGTTCTCAAAGAATAAACAAACAAATTCCAGGTGGTAGAACTAAACTTGGAGACTGTGGTGACATCAGTAAGCGGCCCCAAGAGGCCCCAGGATCGAGTCTCCGTGTCGGTCATGAAGAAGGACTTCCAAGAATGCCTGACTAATAAGGTAAGCGATTTTTCTTTTATTGTTTCACGAAATCCGGCTCGAAGGACCAAAAAATAGGGAATTGAAACTAATAAAACACTTTGATTTTTAATAGTTTGTCGCCCGTTTAGTGTAGTGGTTCGAAACGGACTACTATTCCGGAGGTAGCGGGTTCGATTCTCGCACAGTACAAACATTTGTGTGCATGAACATATTTGTTGGTGTTTTCTATGTATAATATGTATGTATTTACAAAAAAAAAAGTATTTAAGTATGTTTATATCCGTTGTCTGGTACCCATAGTACAAGCTTTGCTTAGTTTGGGACTAGAAGCGCAGTGTAAAATGTCCAAGGATATTTTATTTATTTATTATTTATTTATTTTCACTGAACGACTGAGTATATTCAACAATGTTACCAATATGACAGCGCTGTACTAGTACTAATACCAACATAAGAATAATGTTTGGTTACAAAGACCATGAAACAACAGAAACGCGAGTTGATAACTCATAAAACTCTTTTCTTTGCAAATAGGCCTTTAAAAGCACTTTTACACGTCCCAGTATTAACCCTACCACTGCTTCGGGACAATAAATGGGCCAGTAATATAATCTATAGCCGCGAAAAATTCATCTTCATCAAAAAAAAAAAATAAAAAAAAATAATGAAAATAGCTACATAAAAAAAAACATGCAATCTTTTTTTAAGTCAGTTAAAAATTGCAGCCAAAATCACACAATGTAAATCTGTTACTTCAGTCAAGCTCCTTTTCTTCAAAATACAGCATGAAGTGATGAATATTGTCTATTGGAGCATGCATCAAGACACCCAGTGACAGAATGTCAACATGTCTACTGGGTGACTGAATGCTACTGCAATAAGACATTCTGGCATTGAAAAATCTGAAAATAAATATGTACATAGATAGATATAAATGCTCTAAAACACATAAAACTGTCAAATCCAGACAACTCAGAGAGACTTAGAGTAGGCGCACACCGTTGATTTTTAGTTGGCCGATAGTTGTACCCGATTTTAATTTGTATGAAGAATCGGCCAAATCGAATCGGCGTAGTGTGCGCACTCCCATACATGCCCATACTGATCAACTGCCCGACTAAACTATCGGCCGACGAAAAATCAACGGTGTGCGCCTACTCTTAGATGAATTAGTAATATTTGACACAAAAAACAGAAACCCAACAATAATAAAGAAAGTCGCCCCTTTTGTTTGTGCCAAAAATGCCTTAATTTTTATTAAAGATCACATTTAAAGTCAACGTAAATTGTAAAAGATGTCAGACGTCAGTATTTCGCTGAGATTGGCATCTCTCAGTAGCAGGCTTCACCTATCCAGTGTCAGATGTCAACGTGACCACTGGATAAGTCAATGCTACCACTGAGAGACAGGATTTATTCATTTATTCATCAGTTTAATGCTGAAAAAGTGTGCATGTTTATTAGTTTTTAGTCTAACAGTAGAAATACGTGACAGAATGCTAAATTGTCGTATGTCTATGTGAATGCTGATGAGTCTTCTTGAATTATTATCTTTAAAGACCTGTTAAAAAATAATTATTGAGTTAGAAATATCCATCACACATTACATTACAGGTATCATTAGAAAACAATAAAAGTCATGTTATAGGTCCAGCGCTCGTCGGGAGTCGCGTCGGGAGGGGTGACATTGACATATTTTGAGTATAACGTGACAGAGCATATAAATCTGACACATGTGAAGTCTAGCTGACGCTTGACATCTCAAAAACACCCTCCTGTGCCTTTCCTTCCCATACCTCAGGCACTAAGTTATGCGCTACACCTGTAGTTTTTTTTTCTTTAACATAATTTTTAATTAAAATGTGTTGTTACTTCTCCCTGTAACTACTGCAGCGTATCCAGTGACAGAATTAAAACATGTCTACTGAATACGTTGAGCAGTCACAAAAAGATGACTTTATATTGACATCTCGCAGTGACAGCATCACTGATCCAGTGACAGAAGGTTAACATGTCCACTGGATGAGTGAATGCTCCTATTGCGTGTCAGTTTTGAAGTATCTTCAGAGTTATATTCTGTAAAATTGATGATGATGATGGTGACCGATGTTCAACAGTGACTGACATCACGCTCCCAGTTACAGAATTATACATGCTACTGAGTGGGTGAATGCTGCCACTAAGAAACATTTCATTATCTTGATATACTGGAGCATTCTTCTAGACAAATATCTTGTAGTATATTCTTTTACCGTTTTCGTTTAAGCCGTGTGGTGACGGCAGAGTAGAATACATTTGTCACCAACCCCTACTCTTCCCGCGGGTGTCGTAAGAGGCGACTTAGGGACTACACATCAAACAGAGAATGGGCAGCAGCGCAAGCAGCTCTGAAAAACATCAATCTTTTAAACTGCGATCTCCAACCCGCCTGCCAAGCGTGGAGATTATGGCAAAACCCTCCACTATAGTGGAGGAGGCTCATAGTCCAGCAGTGGACTGTAAAGGGCTGTTGATGATGATGATGATGATATTCTTTTACCTGTATGGTACTGGCAGAGTAAAATATAACACTCATTGTTCCCGTGGATGTCTTTGAAGGTGATTAAGGGACTCCAACCCGTCTGGCCAGCGTGGGGAGTGTAGACCAAATCCTCCATTTACCTCTAGTAAATTAGAGAGGGTCGTGCTCCTGCAGTGGAGACTAAATGACCTGATGATGATGATGATATTCTTCAAGATAGAGTTGACTAATATCTAACAGCAGTAGCATTACACGCGCAGTGACAGAATGCTCACGTGTCTACTGGTTGTGTGAATGCTATTACTGTCAGACACGATGTTCTCTGAAGGTCTGTGGTCGATTTCTTCTTCCAAATCTTCTATGCTGGATTCTGGATAAGTTTCTTCTGTGATGAATTATTATTTTGTGTATTAGAGCAAGCATTGGACTCCCAGTAACTGAGTATAAACATGTCTACTGAGAGTACGAATGCTACTGCAAAGACACAATTGATTGCTAACAATAATTTGTAATTGACACAAAATACAAAAACAAAAATTATACAAAGATATTAAGGTATTTGTGCCAAAAAGACGCTCGCTCAGCGTTAATCGAGACACGTATGCAATAAAATTAAAAAATTATAAAAAACAACTAAAATATGCTTTTAAAAGTGTCAATGTCAAACAGCAGAAGTCAAACACACTGCCATCTGCAGAATGACAAACTGTCTGATGGCTGGGTGAAGACTGCCGCCGCGTGAAATGATGATGATGATGATAGATGATGATGGTGATGACGTCATCTCCCGCTGATTTCATTCCTGACAGTGACAGACATCGCTTAACCAGTGTCAGATGAAGAGGGCGCTGCTCTCATGTAAACAAACAGCTCCGTGTTTCGTTACCTTAAAAAATAGTAAAACTCGAAAAAGTGTAATAAAAACGTTTGATTAATAAAGTAAAGACTCTGATTAAGAAGTGATAGTGTTATCTCTATGAATAAAGCACAATTAATAACTAAAAACTAAGAAAATATGTGGACAGACTAAGTTCACCTAAAACTTTGTTGTGAAGTGATAACATCTACATATTTTTGTGACAATACTTGAGAAACAACACAGTGAAGCAGAACAATCCCAGTGTTGATTGCTAAAAACAGTTTTGTGATATAATTCAAGAAACCTAAATCTGTTCCATCTTTAAATTTCACACTTACCTACTACATAATCTATTTGCGATCAATCAGCGCCATCTAGTGAGGAGTAGCTCACATAATTACTCGAAGACAACCACCATCACTTGAAGTAAATAGTAATTACCAGCATACAACGCCATCTAGTAAGGAGTAGTAAAACTAACTACTCGACAACAGCCCTTACTATAAATAAATTACCATCAATCAGAGCCATCTACTGGCGAGTAGTATACCGCATCTTATACTTAAGTAATCGAGTGAACCTCACCAAAAGATGGCGTCCCAAAGGAATGCTGAAAATATAAATAAATGTGCAGCTTGTTTGGGAGAAATCAATCATAGAAGATTTCTTGTTTGCATGAAATGTTCAGGAAAATTCGATTTACCATGCGTTAATGTACCAGAGAAACGTTTCTATAATACAATGACAGCGGAACATAAGAAAAACTGGATTTGCCCAGAGTGTAAATCTAAACAGCCGAAATATGATAATACAAATACTCCTGTTCGCAACCAGATGCCAGCCTTGGATGACGAAAATAAACCACAAACTTCAAATGAAAATATAACATTCAGAAAAAGAACAACCAGAAACATTGACCTATCTGAGTCCATTGCTATAGATGACTCGCCGCCGCAGGGAGATACACTGATGTTCGATACCACATCATGTCAACCAGAGGAGAGCTTGTTGCTAACAGAAATACGCGAAATTAAAAAACAGTTAACAATCCAGAACCAAAATCAGGAGAGCTTCAAAAATGATTTATCAGATACAATTAAAACAGTTTTGGAAGGAATAAATACCATAAATAACAAACAAAAATTATTAGAAACTGAAATACAAGACTTACGTTCTACAGTTCAGGACAACTCACACAGAATAAGTGAACTTGAAAAAGAAAATAATAAACTTCGTCAAGACCTACAAAGAAGAGCTCTAAGTCAGGATTCTGCAAACCACAGTATTTTGCCTGGATCACCTTCAACAACTACGATGCAGCAACAGAAACCAGCAAGTGCCGTAGATCACAAAAATGAGATAAAAAATGCTCCAGTTAAATGTGTAGATGCAGGAGAGAGATGCAAGTTCCTGGTTTTGTATGGATTAAATGAATATCATCATGAATCCGATATTGAACTGTATGACAGAGTACTCGCAGTTTTTCGAGATATAACTCATACAAATTTGATGGGTTATATTGAGGAAATGGACCGTATAGGCAAAAAAGGCTACAGAAGACCCCTAAAAATAGAATTACTTAGCAAGCGGATGGTCAAATACCTGCTTTCATGTAGGAATATGTTCAAGAATTCTGGTCTATGGATCTCTGAATATCTTGATGAACAGGGGCTACGTGAAAGACAGCAGAGACGACTAAATTTCAGAAATAGTCATGAAAAAAGCCAAATAAATACACAGTCAAGGACAAGTCGCGCCAGGTCCACACTATCTACACTATCTCCCACCCAGGGTCAACCTAAAGAAGAACAACGACGAGCGAATAATCACTCCTTTCGCCCGTAATGAAGCCACAATCATGTTCCAAAATATACGCAGTATCAAGAATAAAACCCACTTGCTGGAGGCTCTCACTGAAGAACGAGACTTTGCCGCTATCTGCTTAACTGAAACATGGATAACTGCTGCAAAAATTGATTTATTACACCTAGAAGGTTACAGCGTAGCGAGTATGTTTTGTAGAGATACTAGAGAGGGGGGTGGAACTTGTATACTTTTAAAAAATTATATAACTTCTAATGAATGTAAGGAAATAATAGACTTGTCAATTGAATATATAATAGAAATAAGTGCAGTAAATGTTCCCACGCTTAATATTATGTTAATTGTAATATATTGGCCGAATAGTAGTAGAGAAGTAATGATTTTTAATATGCAGCTTGAGAAACTTTTGAATATTATAAGGTCTAAGTACTCGAATAAAAATATAATTATTGGCGGAGACCTTAATGTGGATTTTTTAAACGATAATAAACAGTCTAGGGACATAATGAATCTCTTTAAAAGTCATAATTTTACACTAAACGTAAAAGAACCAACTAGAATTACCGACAAAAGCTCTACGTGTTTGGATATATTATTTACTAATTTTGACTGTTCAAATTTTAAAAATAATGTGTGTGAGTTTGGTCTTTCTGATCATAAAGCAATAAGCATTACTCTAAAAAACCAGTGTCAAACAAATTCTAGTAATTTTTATTATGTATCAAAAAGAATTTTTAGTGCAAAAAATATGGAAGTTTTTCGATTAGAGTTGAAAACAGTCAACTGGGAGCATATTTTAAAGTTAGACAAAAGTATAAATGAAAACTATGAAGCATTTCATCAAAAACTTATATCTATTCTAAACCAATGTATACCAATAAAAAAAGTAAAAATTCAGATAAAAAACAAACAGTGGTTAACAAAAGGCATAAAAACATCATGTAAAAATAAACGTCTATTAAAAATATTATCAATTAAAGCAAATAATCCTACTCTTAACCTTTATTGTAAAAAATATGATAATTTATTGAAGAAAGTAGTCCAAATATCAAAAAGAAACCATTACATAAAAACCATGAGAAAAGCAAATAATATTTCCAAAACTATGTGGCAAGTAATAAAGGAAAAAACAAATAGAACAAATAGACAAGCAAATAAAAATATTAAAAATATAAAATTAGAAAAGAACAATAGTAAAAATACTACAGACGAACCCAATGAGGTCGCAAACATTTTAAATAAATATTTTGCATCAATTGGTTCCAACCCAACAATAGACAAAGAGCCAATTGGTAGACCCGTAATCGCAACAAATGACAGTACTATGTATTTAAACCCAGTAAGCCCACTCCAAGTAGAAAATCTTATTAAATACTTAAAAAATAAATCTAGCTTTGGATTTGATGAGTTTCCTCCTAAATTAATAAAATATTGTAAAGATGAACTAATTTTACCATTGACCGACTTAATAAACCAATCATTTCTAGAAGCAACTTTCCCAAATTTACTCAAAACTACGATAATAAAACCTATACCAAAAACAAAAATGCAGACTCAACCTAGCCAGTATCGTCCAGTGGCTTTATTATCCACGTTTTCAAAAATTTTAGAATCAGCAATGGCAAAACAACTGAACTCTTTTTGTGAAAAATTCGCAATTTTTCATAATAGTCAAAATGGCTTTAGAAAGAAAAGATCAACCACAACTGCGCTTTTTGCTTACATACAGGAGATTCTCAATATCCTGAATAATAAAAAATATGCAGTCTCGTTGTTGCTTGATCTTAGCAAAGCCTATGATATGGTTAACCATAGGATATTGCTCAAAAAACTATTTGGTATTGGAATACGGGGTAAAGCCCATGAGTGGTTGTCCACCTACCTGGAAAATAGGGAACAAGTAGTTACTATTGAGTATTTTGAAAGTAATAAAAAAACATTAAGTAGATATTATTCACAAAAAATTAAAACTAATTGCTCTATACCTCAAGGTAGCGTCTTGGGATGTATATTATTTTTGATATACATAAATGATTTGCCACAAATTACAACAGAGAAGTGTATTTTGTACGCTGACGATATTAATATTATTGTGCCAACTAGTCGCAGCGAGGAACTAGTACAAAAAATAGATATTAATTTACAAAACATTGAGAACTGGTTAAATGAACACAATCTTAAACTAAACATTTCAAAAACAAAACTCATCCAATATCATCCTCACCAGAAAAAACCTTTAATAATAAAATGTAAATTTAATGGCAAATGCGTAGAAGAAGTTGATTCATGCAACCTACTGGGCGTTGAGGTTGATACCTACTTAAATTGGAAACCACATGTAAATAAAATTTCGACTAAGCTATCCAGATTTATTTACGCGCTATACGAATTAAAAAAATGCACAGATCTAAAAACAGCCACATCTGCATATTATGCCTATGCGCATGCTTGGCTTAGCTATGGAGTGATACTATGGGGGAATAGCACAGATGCCAAGGACCTTTTCATTCTACAAAAAAAATGTGTTAGAATAATAGTAAACATAACTGAAACTGAAAGCTGTAGAAAGCACTTCACATCACTAAAAATATTAACACTAACATCAATTTATATCCTAGGTCTGTGTAAATTTGTCAGAGAGAATAAAATTATTTACTCCCAAGCAAAAGAACAATATTCAGCACCCCGTAACTTAAGATACAAAGATAGATTAGCATTACCCGACACTAAGCTTCACCTGGTAAGATCAGGAGTCTATCACATGTCCATAGTAGTCTATAATAAACTGCCTACCTATTTAAAAAATATTGAAAAAGACTCATTATTCTTGGCCAAGCTAAAAGAGTTCCTTATATCAAAATGTCTTTATAGTATTCAGGAGTTCTATAATTTGAGTAGGATGCGATGATGAAAATTATGTATGAATAGGTATGGAGAAACATTATTGTATTTTAATTGTAATGTAAAATTATGTAAACTAATTAATTTTATAATTTATCAATATTAATTATTACTAACTATTGTAGAATATTTAGTAATGTACCTACGATACAAGATTTGCAACACCCTTACAGGGTCATAAGTTGAGACTAAGTTTAAGATCACCACCTATGTACACTTATGAAGCAATAAATAAATGATTAAATGATAAATGATTAAAATGATTATGTAATGTAATAATGCCTCAAAAAGTTAGGCACTGTTTAGAAAAGAAATCAAGGATTTTAGGATTGGAAATTGGATTAAAGGAATAATCTGGATTAAACTTTCAGGAAATATAATAATAAAAGAAAACACATACATACGTTTATAATATTTATTTAGATAACCACTAAATAGATATAAACAGATATCTGTTTATAAAACATACTTAATCATGTCTCATGTATGTATTTCATGTATGATGTCAAACATGACTACTGGGTGAGCGAATGCTGCCACCGAGAAACAAACATCTTCTTGCTTCTTCTAAACACTTCTAGATAATAATATGATTTCTATAAATGTTGCAGTGAAAAAGTCAAGTGGATGATTTTTTCTTGAGAGGATGATGAATGTCATACTGCAGCTGAGTCAACACTCTGGCCATTTTGAATGACACCTAATGGCAGTGTGGAGACTGCCGCCGCGTGACACTCCTTTTTCCGTGATAAACTGGCGCCTTATTTAGTGATAATGTAACAAAAATGAATATTCTGTTATGTTGCCAATCTTCATGATGTCATCTGCTGATTTCGTTTCTGTCAGTGACAAACATCGCTTATTCAGTGTCAGATGTCAAACATGACTACTGGATGAGCGAATGCTGTCACCGAGAGGTAAACATCTTCATCTTGCTGCTTCTAAAGACCTAATGTAGGAAAACATGTATTCTGTAACTAATTTCTGTAAAAAAGTCTAGTGAATTAAAGGACGTAGCACACATATCAACTCGGAAAGGGATTGTAAGTATCACCTCGAGGCGGTCAGTAGTATTCTTTGTATGAAACTCCATACTACAACCCACATTTATCCGCGCCATAACGTAAAAGCCCATACCTCGCGGTAGACGAAAGGCAATGCGGTGTTGATCCCTTTCCGAGTTGATAAGTCTGCTATGAGTTTTAATCAATGTCAAACAGCTGAAGTCAACTCTACTGCCATTTTCAGAATTTTTCACTCTTTCACTTGGATCAGTCGATATTCATCTCAATGCAATTGCTGCAACTTCATTCAGTGACAGAATTGTAACTTGTCTACTGCATAATGATGAGCATTCACATATACAAATTCTATTATGATTGATAATCTTTAAAAGAGTCCTTTAGTAGCTGATGATGATGATGCTCAGTAGATGATGAAAACATGGTATATCTTCCTGTAAGTGCTGCAGCATATCCAGTGACAGAATTGGAACATGTCTACTGAAAATGTTGAGCATTCACAGAGACAAAATTGTGTGTATCGTCTTTCGCTGAAAAAATACATTTTTACAATTATGATTTAAAATTATTGGCTATTAGGTAAGTGGGCGAATGCTACCACTGACAGTTACTTTTCAACTACCTTGATATTCACTTGATGATGAAGCTGATGGTGATGAAAGATGTCCAACAGTGATAGCATCACGCACCCAGTGGCAGAATGATGACTTGCCTACTGTGTGACCTGAGTGCTTAGACTGACAAACAATTTTCATTTATCTCGTTGTTGTATTCAAATATCTTCATATTCTGGAACATTCTCGATGATGATGATGGTGATGACTGATGTTTATCAGTGACAGTATCACGCACCCAGTGGCAGAATGATGACTTGGTCTATTGAGTGAGTGAGTGCTACCATTGATAGACAGTGTGCAAATATCTTCATATTTGGAATATCCTTCAAATGCTGATGATGATGATGATGACCGATGTTCATCAGTGATAGCATCTCACGCCCAGTGGCAAAATGATAAATTGGTAACTGAATGAGTGAGTGCTACAATTGAGAGACAATATTGAAGCACATATTATTATTTTGATATTATTATACTGGAAGATTCTTCATTAAAGCTGTCATATTCTGAAACATTGTTGATGATATGATGGTTATGATGGTGATGAAAGATGTTCATCAGTGACAGCATCTCACACCCAGTGGCAGAATGATGACTTGCCTACTGAGTGAGTGCTATTACTGAGAGGCAGTTTTAAAGTATCTTGTTATTGTGGAACGTTCTCGGTGATGATGATGATGACCAATGTTCATTCAGTGACAGCATCACGCACCCAGTGGCAGAATGATGACTTGTCTACTGAGAGAGTGAGTGCTACCACTGATTGACTATTTTAAAGTATCTTGATGATGATATCTCGAACATTCTTGATGGTGGAGCTGATGATGAAGGAAGTCGTTCATCAGTGACAGCATCACGCACCCAGTGGCAGAATAATGACTTGCCTAACTGAGGGAGTGAATGCTACCACTGAGAGACAATCTTAGTATTCTTGAACATTCCTGATGATGGAGTTGATGATGTTCATCAGTGACAGCACTCACACCCAGTGGCAGAATAATGACTTGCCTACTAAGTGACCTGAGTGCTTACACTGACAATTTTCATTTATATCGTCGATGTATTCAAATATCTTCATATTCTAGAACATTCTTGATGGTGGAGCTAATGATGAAAGAAGTCGTTCATCAGTGACAGCATCACTCACCCAGTGGCAGAATTATGACTTGCCTACTGTGTGACCTGAGTGCTTACGATGACAAACAATAGATCTTGATTTTGAATTCTTGGTAGTTTTCAAATATCTTCATATTCTTGGACATTCTTGATGATATTAGAGCTGATGATGATAGCTGTCTAACAGCAACAGTACCACGCACCCAGTGGCAGAATAACGACTTGCCTACTGAGTGAGTGCTATTACTGAGAGACAGTTTTAAAGTATCGTTATTGTGGAACGTTCGGTGATGATGATGATGACCAATGTTCATTCAGTGACAGCATCACGCACCCAGTGGCAGAATTATAACTTGTCTACTGAGAGAGTGAGTGCTACCACTGATTGACTATTTTAAAGTATCTTGATGATGATATCTCGAACATTCTTGAGGGTGGAGCTGATGATGAAGGAAGTCGTTCATCAGTGATAGCACTCACACCCAGTGGCAGAATAATGACTTGCCTACTGTGTGACCTGAGTGCTTACACTGACAAACAATTTCCATTTATCTCGTCGATGTATTCAAATATCTTTATATTCTTAATGATAATAAAGCTGATGTTGATAGCTGTCTAACAGCAATAATACCACGCACCCAGTGGCAGAATAACGACTTGCCTACTGAGTGAGTGCTATTACTGAGATACAGTTTTAAAGTATCGTTATTGTGGAACGTTCTCGGTGATGATGATGATGACCAATGTTCATTCAGTGACAGCATCACGCACCCAGTGGCAGAATTATAACTTGTCTACTGAGCGAGTGAGTGCTACCTCTGAGAAACTGTTTGCAAGTATCTTGATGATGATATCTCGAACATTCTTGATTTTGGAGCTGATGATGAAGGAAGATGTCCAACAGTCACAGCATCACACACCCAGTGGCAGAATGAAAACATGCATACTGAGTGAGTGAGTGCTACCGATGAGAGACCGATAATCTTGGTATTCTTGAACATTCCCGATGATGGAGTTAATGATGTTCATCAGAGACAGCACTCACACCCAGTGGCAGAATAATGACTTGCCTACTGTGTGACCTGAGTGCTTACACTGACAAACAATTTTCACTTATCTCGTTGTTGTATTCAAATATCTTCATATACTGGAACATTCTTGATGATGATGATGATGGTGATGACTGATGTTCATCAGCGACAGCATCACGCACCCAGTGGCAGAATGATGACTTGCTTACTGAGGGAGTGAGTGCTACCACTGAGGGACTGTAGACAGTTTTCAAGTACCTTAAGATTATTATTTTTATCTTGATGATGGAGCTGATTATAGTTTTCAAGTATCTTCTTGATGTCCTTGGACAATCTTGATGATGATAGATGACGTCAAACAGCGACAGCATCACGCACCCAGTGGCAGAAAGATAACTTGCTTACTGAGAAAGTGAGTGCTACCACTGAGAAACTTTCTTCTTCGATGTACATCTTCTGTACGTATGTATCTTTTTCTTGATCGTTTTCAATTATATTCATATTTTGGAACATTCTTCATATACTGATGATGAAAGAAGTTGTTCATCGGCGACAGCATCACGCACCCAGTGGCAGAATGATAACTTGCCTACTGTGTGACCTGAGTGCTTACACTGACAAACAATTTTCATTTATCTCGTTGTTGTATTCAAATATCTTCATATTCTGGAACATTCTTGATGATGATGATGGTGATGACTGATGTTTATCAGTGACAGCATCACGCACCCAGTGGCAGAATGATGACTTGCCTAACTGAGGGAGTGAGTGCTACCACTGAGGGACTGTAGACAGTTTTCAAGTACCTTAAGATTATTATTTTTATCTTGATGATGGAGCTGATTATAGTTTTCAAGTATCTTCTTGATGTCCTTGGACATTCTTGATGATGATAGATGACGTCAAACAGCGACAGCATCACGCACCCAGTGGCAGAATGATGACTTGCCTGACTGAGGGAGTGAGTGCTACCACTGAGAAACTCTTCTTCGATATCTTCCTTGGTATCCATCTTCCTTGACAGTAGATTAAAATAATATAGTTTATAAAACAAAATTGTAAATAAAATAATATTTTGAGCACTCAGTAAAAATGTTCAGCCTACTAAGTATTGGTTATGCTACTACAAAAAACAATATACAACAAATTAATAAACACCTTTGTATGCAGTTAGAAGTGTAGTAATATCTCCCTGTAATTGCTGCAGCATATCCACAAGTGTTCGAACGCTACTACAAAAACAACATATAACAAAATAATAAACAGCTTTGTATACAGTTTAAAGTGCAGTAATATCTCCCTGTAATTGCTGCAGCATATCCAGTGACAGAATTGGAACATGTCTACTGAACATGCTGAGCATTCACAGAGACAAAACACTTCTTCATCTTGCTGCTAAAATGACATAAAAAGTTACAGGCTTTTAAAAACGTTTATACGATTTTGATCTCTTCTTGCGTATCATTCACTGATCTAGTGACAGGTGAGAACATGTCCACTGAATTAGTAAATGCTACCACTGAGAGATTCCAAATTACTTGATGTTCTGGAACATTCTTGATGGAGCTGACGATAAAACATACAACAGTGACAGCGTCACGCATCCAGTGACAGCTATTGACATGTCTATTGGATGTGTGAATGCTGTCACTGAATGACTTCTGGTCTCTTCTCTGGTTTTAAAGGAGACAGATTAAGTGTAAATAATACTTGGGCATAACAAGTAATAACAACGAATAAAATTAATGTCGAAGATTTCATACTCGGTAGCAGCATCACGCATCCAGTGACAGAAATTAACATGTCAACTGACTGTGTAAATGCTACCACTGAGTAGCTGTAGCCGCTGCTGCAGTTCCAATTTAGACCTTATTATGACGCCGATAAAGATGATATTGTGTCCATTCCGGCAGTAATCCTGCACCCAGTGGAAATGGAATACGTCCCATGGGCGTAAGATCGCTACCAAAATACGACAGTGTAAAGATGCAATGTGCCTCTGAAAACATGTTAATACGCGTATAACATTCGCTAACGCTTCCACCTTCGGTCTGATCGTCACTTACCATCAGGTGAGATACAGGCCAAGAGCTTCCTCGTTGTGGATAAAAAAAAATCATGTTTACTGAGTGAGTAAATGCTGTCACTGAGACTTCACTGGTACTATCACTGGAGACTGGCGACTTCACACTGGTGATGATATCATGTCTACTCTGGCAGTAATCCTGCACCCAGTGGAAATGGAATACGTCCCATGGGCGTAAGATCGCTACCACAATAAGACAGTCTAAAAAACATGTGCCTCTGAAAAAATGTTGGTTAATTCAAACACGTGTTATAAATTCAATGACAGATTAGTGCAATAAACGTATAATATTTTTCATATCTTTACAAAACATACCCGAAGTTAATTTTGGCGATTACTAAGCTTGACGTCACATAACATCAAAATGCAAAATTGTACATGAATTCTGGTTGCTCGTCGTTTCACATCTCTCAGTGAGAGCCATCCTTCATCCAGTAACAGAATGTCAACATGGCTATTGAATGAGTGAATGCTCCCATTGAGAGACAGCATTCATACGAAACATTTGAAAATTACATAGATGGAATTCAATTCGACGGTTATTATCTCTCAGTAGAAGGCATCCCTCGCCCAGTAACATAATGTCGACATGTCATTGGGTGAGTGAATGCTCCCACTGAGTGACAGCATTCACGCTAGTTGTCGCTGAGTTCAGTGATCACTGCAACAGTCACCCAAATACTCAGACAGAAGCACATGACACATGTCATAAGTGTTTGAATGCTATTGCAGTAACCCCATAGTGATTTGACAACTAGCATTCGTCACTGAAAATCACATCACAATTAGACAAAAATAGCATTACACAAATATGTTTTACCTAATTTTATCTAGCAGCTTTTACTTTTTAACTAATTATGGTAAGTAAAAAATATAGCAACAAGAAATAAAATAAAATAAATGTATACACAAATCTGCAGCTGGAGATTCGTATCTGTCAGTAGTAGGCATAACTCACCCTGTGACAGATTTGAACATGTCCTCCGAGTTAGTTAATGCCGCCACTAACAGATATTATGTTGTTACACCACGAAAATCACACAGACACATGTAAAAACAATTCGCAATAGGTAAGTAGTCAATTCGCTTCGTAAAGCGACTTCGAAATTAAAACTTTCACGAATGTCACTTTGTCTAGGCTTTATTCGTTCGATTCGATTCTTCGGTCGGAACTTTCTCTCAGTAGCAGATGTCACTCACCCTTGGACAGATAGTTAACATGTCCCCTGAATTAGTGACAACTACCGCTAAAAGATAATTTTTTTAAGATACAAAATCAATTCTCCTTCTGGAACTTATACAATTGTCCGATAAAATTCCATTCGATTCAATTGATCGTCGATTTTTTGGTGAAAACTCTCAGTAGCAGGTGTCGCTAAACCTTTGACAGATTGGTAACATGTCACTTGGATCAGTGACAGCTACCACTAAAAGACTATCTTGCTGAAACTTTGAAATAATACAAAATATAATTGTCTGCCAAAATACATTTGAAGGTCTAAATCTCTCAATGGCAGCATCGCTCTCTCAGTGACAGAATGACAACTTGTCACTGGGGTCGTGATTGCTACCACTGAGTGACTATATCGTGCTGAATATTGTTCTATAACTATCACAAAAATAGTATTATTACATGTAATAAAGTACATAAAATACGATTGGCAGTGCATAAAAAAATATATACTAAACTAGACGATTGGCGGTGTATGTGTATCTCACTAGCAGCATCGCTCTCTCAGTGACAGAATGACAACTTGTCACTGGGGTCGTGATTGCTACCACTGAGTGACTATATCGTGCTGAATCTTGTTCTATAACTATCACAAAAATAGTATTATTAAATGTAATAAAGTACATAAAATACGATTGGCAGTGCATAAAAATATATACAAAGCTAGACGATTGGCGGTGTATATGTATATCTCACTAGCAGCATCACTCTCTCAGTGACAGAATGAAAACTTGTCACTGGGATAGTGATTGCTACCACTGAGCGACTATATCGTGCTGAATATTGTTCTATAGCTATCACAAAAATATCAAGTAGATGTATTAAATATAAATAATTATGTTAGTCGATTATCGATGGTCTTGTATATCTCCCAATAGCAGACATCACACATCCAGTGACAGAATAGAGACATGTCTTCTGAAGTTACTTTTGTGAAGCCTCAATGTAACCTTGTTGGTGTTCAAATAAATAAATAAATAAATAAATAAATAAATTAGTGATTGCTACCACTGAGTGATCACATTCGTGCTATAAATATCACAAAAATAACACGTAGATAAAAATTATATAAAAATATATATAAAATACTAGACGGCGGTGTGTATATCTCTCAATAGCAGGTGTCACTCACCCTTGGACAGATAATTAAACATGTCTCCTGGATCAGTGACAGCTACCACTAAAAGGCAACTTTGATGGAACTTTAAAATCATCATCATCATCTCAGCCCAATGCTTTCCATGTTGCTACAAAATAATTGTCTGATAAAATGCTGTACATTTAAAGGTTTAATCCACCACGAAAATCACACAGACACATGTAAAAAAAATCACAACACATTTACGTTTCATGGTAGGTAAGTAGTCAATTCGTTTCGTAAAGCGATTTCGAAATTAAAACTTTCACGAATGTCACTGTCTAGGCTCAATTCGTGCGATTAGATTCTTCGGTCGAAACTTTCTCTCAGTAGCAGACATCACTCACCCAGTGACAGAGTGAAAACATGTTTACTGAGCGAGTGAATGCTACCACTGAGTGACAAAACTATTGTCAGTAAAAATGCTAAAAAAATAACAAAAGACTGCCAGCTTGATGTTTCACATCTCCCAGTAAGCAGCATCGCGCGCCCAGTGTCAGAATGAAAGCATGACTACTGAGCGAGTGAATGCTCCTACTGACAGAAGAAGTTCTTGCGGAAAATTATTTGTATACAAAACAGTATTAGTACTTGATTACTTTCTTATAAAAAGAACTTCAATGCTCGTCGTTTCATATCTCACAGTAAGAGCATCCCCTCCCCAAACAGAGACAAATGAAAACACGTCTGTTAAGTCAGTGAATGCTCCCACTGAGAAACGAATACAGAAAATATTAGATACTGAGAGACAAACTATTGTCAGTCTTATGCTAAAAACAGTAAAAAAAAATCAAATAATACACTGCTCGCTCGACGTTTCACATCTTTTAGCAAGAGGCTTCCCCACCCTTCCAGTGACAGATGGTGCACTATCTACTGAATGAGTGAAGGCTCCTACTGATAGACAATTACTTCCAGAAACCATTTAATGAGACATACTAAAAAGAGTATTAATTTAAAACACTGCTCGCTCGACGTTTCACATCTCCCAGCAAGCAGCATCGCGCGCCCAGTGACAGAATACATAATATTAACATGTCTACTGAGCGAATGATTGCTCCTACTAAGAGACGAAAGATTTGCAGAAAAAAAATGTGTTATACAAATAACCCTCCTTCTGGCGCAGTCGGTTAAAAATTCTCGTGGATACATATCTCCCAGCAAGAGGCTTCCCCACCCTTCCAGTGACAGAATGAAAGCATGCCTACTGAACGAGTGAGTGCTCTCACTGAGAAACAAATACAGAAAATATTAGACACTGAGAGAAAAAATTGTCTGACTTATGCTAAAAACAAAAAAACACTGCTCGCTCGCAGTTTCATATCTCTCGGCAAGAGCAATCCCTCCCTTCCAGTGACAGATGATGAACATGCGTACAGAATGAGTGAGTGCTCTCACTGAGAAACATATTATACAGAAAATATTAGATACTGGGAGAAAAAATTGTCTGACTTATGCTAAAAACAGAAAAAAAAACACTGCTCGCTCGCCGTTTCATATCTCTCGGTAAGAGCAATCCCTCCCTTCCAGTGACAGATGGTGAACATGCCTACTGAATGGTGAGTGCTCTCACTGAGAGAAAACCTTGTAGAAAATTATACAAAAATATCATTGATTAAACGCTGATGATTATTAGATTACCGCAGCAGGCATTCAGATACTCAGTGACAGATTTGGCACATGTCAAAGTAGTATTTGAATGCTACTGCAATAATCCCTTAGTAACAGTGACAGAAAAGGTATGCAGTACAGATTCTCTTAGCGGCAGACATCGCGCATCCAGTGACAGAATGAAAACATATCTACTGGATGAGTGAGTGCTTCCATTGAGAGAAATTCTTGTTGAAATTGTAAAAAAATAGCATTAACATAAAACACTCGTTGCTCGATGTAACTTATCACTCAATAGAAGGCATCGCGCATCCAGTGATAGAGTGAAAACATATCTACTGAATGAGTGAAAGCTTCAATTGATAGACAAAAACCCTTACAGAAACTACTTCGATAACTATAAGAAAAAATAAAATAAACACTGGTAGCTCGATGTTTCACATCTCTCAGTAAGCAGCATCACTCACCCAGTGACAGAATGTAAACATGTCTAATGAGCGAGTGAATGCTCTCACTTAGAGACAATTTTTTTGCTGGAAAGTATTTAAAAAACTGTCACACAAGTAGTATAGAAATAAATATTTACGTTTCATATACACGTTTATATTATATACGTAGGTACTCGTAGATTCACATCTCTCAGTAAGAAGCATCGCGCATCCAGTGACAGAGTGAAAACATGTTACTGAATGAGCGACTGCTTCCATTGAGAGACACAAGCTCTTGCAGTTTATATTACACACGAATAGTATTTAAATAAAATGTAAGCTGGACACTCGACAGTTATTTTCGCTCAGTAGCAGGCATCACTCACCCAGTGACAGAGTGAAAACATGTCTACAGAGTGAGTGAGTGCTACCACTGATTGAAATTCTTGCTGAGAATTGTACAAAAAATATAAATACAAAAACACACTCGATGCTCGATGTAACTTATCACCCAATAGAAGACATCGCGCATCCAGTGACAGAGTGAAAACATATCTACTGAATGAGTGAGTGCTTCCACTGAGAGAAATTCTTGCTTTTTTGTACAAAAAATATCATTAAAACACTTAGATAATTTTATAGTAAATAGTAGTCAAATAAACTCCATTCTAGACTCGACGTTTATTAGTATCGCTCAGTAGCAGGCATCACTCACCCAGTGACAGAGTGAAAACATGTCTACAGAGTGAGTGAATGCTCCTATTGAGTGAGTGAATGCTTCTTTTGAGTGAGTAATGCTCCTACTGAGGGACCGCATTCTTGCTGACATTATTGTAGATTATTAGATCACTGCAACGGGCCTCCAACTACCCAGTAAACTTGGCACATGTCAACTGAGTACTTGAATGCTGTCGCAGTTACCTTCGATATAGGTTTACTCAGTCAGTTCCTGAGGTGTGGAAGTACCACGGGAGAGGTGATTTTGACATATGACGTGACAGCATACAAATCACAAAAACACCCTGCCGTGCCGCTCTCATACCTCAGGCACTGACTGAGTTTACGCTAGTCTCGGTCTTCTGTGTTCTTCTCTATCTTCTGCTGCCGATTGTTGTCATTCCCAAAAGGTCATCGCACACCCAGTGACTGAATGTCAACATGTCAACTGACAGCATGATAACCTAACGGTCTTTGACATTCTTCTGTTCTCTTCTTCTGAAGAAGACATCTCCAAATAATCGGCGTCTCATTCCCAGTGATAGAAAAGGAATTATCTTCTAAGGAACAGAGGCCGATTGTTTGAAAATAGACACAATGCAGTCGGCTCGGTGGACCGACGACCTAATTAAAGATTGTAGTAGGAAAGAAAGAAAGAAATAGAATTTATTGAACACAGTAAGCACAAATTATAAACAATAACAACACAAAACGAATATATAAAATAGTGGTCAGCATTTATCCTGACATGCTCGTGAGGGCATGTCAAGAAACTGGTCTTCCGCGGTCTTAGTAGGTAAACTACTGGATGCACACTACTGAGACCCACTTGCTTATAGTGTTCTTCTAGAGACCTAAGTAGGTAGGACCAAAGTTAACTTGATTTGCTTGTTTGTACAGTCAGCCTCAAATAGTTCGTGACACACAAAGTGGCCAAAAAGTGTTACAACTTTTTGGCTACTTTGGGTGTCACGTAATAATAATTTATTTGCCTTAAACTAGCTAAACTAAACCTAAACGAGCTGGTATAAAAAGTTAAAATAATAAATAACTTACCTCCAACTGCTGGTGAATCCATTATTCATCACTTTTATCACAAAAAAGTTCACATAACACTATTTAATTTCTTATTTTACGCAACTTTTTAATTTCATTTTTCACTCTTTTCTTAATTTTACTGAAGATTCTATACCATTTTAGATTGCACGGAAATTGCACACTGTTTTTGAACTGGAGTAAATAATACTTAGAAGTATAGTGGTATTGCCAATATTTTAGTAGATGTGTCTCTTAGAAAAGTTAGTAAGATACTGCCCAACAAATTGACTTTTTTGTGTATTTATATCAAAGCTTAAAGCATTAAAGCTCATTAGTAATTGATACTTAATAATGACATTGTAATTAGAAGCTTCACCCTTTCTTAATTGCTATGAGTAATAAATACCATTGCATCGTAATTGTCTAAACATTATTAATTGCTCAATATCTTAGATATTTAAATATTTATTTTATATTTTTAACAATTTTTAACAATTCCGTTATTACACAAATATTAGGTATCTGACATTTTCTGTTTTTTTATATAAAGAAAATCAAAATAAATTGTAATTTTATCCCGTATGAGATTATATTTTTTTATTCAAAAATTGTTTTACTAAGAAACCACGAAAAAATTGTCCATTTGACATTCACAAACTATTTTTTTATCTGACACAGCTTTGATTTTTAGTTTAACCGCGAAATAGCAAAAATATCTTATAATAAATCTCTACATTAAATATTTTTCGGTAATTTTGGAATGTTTTTCTATGTTTTATCGAATTTAAAAGAGAAACCGAGTTATTATTTCAGTTTTTTTTTCTGTTTCACTAAATAATTTGATATGATTTCTATCACCACTCTTCACTATTATTAATATTGATATCCTTTTATTGCACTTTTTAGATGTTACACATTTCACTGCTAAATTAATACTGACTTGTATTGAACTTATTTTGGCTTAAATAGTTATTTTGAAGTCACCTGAGCAATTACTAAGTACTTTAAGGGTTGTTACCGATCTATTTGCTAATGATCGTTGGTTGGATCGATGACTCGTCATAGGATGTTTTTGAGGCAATAACTAATTAGGTTGTTGTGAAATTTGACGAGTAATATTTTTTCGGTGTTTTTATTTTTGTTTTCTATGACTATAATTATTTTGTATTTTTGTTTTGTCCTTTTTTCGTTGTTTTTTAATTTTCTTAACGACTATTCGTATATTTATATTATTTACTGTGCTATTTTTTCTTAAATGGATTGTTGCTAAGTTCCCTAGTATCTTAGTTTATGCCCATTCATCCATGATCCCTGAAGTAGTTTTGTGAGAAATAAGTACTGCCATGATATTTTATTGTCTCTAAAAGGTATTAATTAACACAACTTTGTCAGTTTATTTTCAATCAAATATACGGTTTGCGGTTTGATAATGTACTTCTAATGTAAGTGATAGTTAAAAACTCGTATTTAATTGCATTAAAATAGTCAAATCAATTAAATAGTCTATTTTAATTGGTTTTTGTGTTAATTTTATTATTGCCTAAGTTTTGTTTAGTTTGGGCTTGATGGTGCAGTGTAAAATATGTTTATTTATGTATGTTCCTCTGGATAGATGACGACACCTACTTTTTTATTATTTTAAAGAAAATATACCATTCAGTTATAATATTTAATAAAAAAATAATCACAAATTAGTTATAGCATACAGACAAATAAACCTATCATACATTTTTATTCAAGGTAAGTAATAAAATATAGACTACTATTAAATTATACTTACTATAATAAAATGTATTTCATTAACAATAGAAACATGCACATCAAAATTAAATGACATCTAAGAAACATCTATACCTAAAAATCTTCTTGTAGACTCCACCATCGAGTCAGACTCCTATAGCGGGTCATAACTTTGACACCACATCTGAGTCCTCAGCAGCAGTAATACTCTTCAATCCGTAGCAAACACATCCAAACGCAAATATTTAGTAAGTCAGCTTTATGATCATCAATACCCTCATAAGCTGAGTCACCAAATACTTGAATCAGGTCTTCTTGGTGATGATGATGAACTGATTGGTCCAGCAGATAAAACACAAGTTTAAATAAATAAATAACAATATTATAACCGACTCCAAAGGTGTAGTTCACATTTTTGGTTGTTGTTAACAAAGATTGGCCATTGGGATCTGGGACTATTCTAACACTATAACACCTCAGAAAAGCCACGAAAAGCTATCATTCTCCTCGAACGACATTTTTTCCAGTTATTTTGGTTTAAAACAGTTAATGAACCAATTTTGATAAAATTTAAACGAAATCAAATCAACCCGAGATCGTATCATTTCAATAAAAATAAAAATCTGAGCTCTATTGTTACAATCTACAAGATAAAAGTAATTTATTTTCTGCAGATAGGCTTTTAAAAAGCGCTTTTACACGTCCCAGTATAACTTTAACCCTACCACTGCTTCGGGACAATAAGTAGGCCAGTGCTGAGAAGTATCGCAAGAAACTCTTTATAAGTTGATTATTTATTAGACAAAAATGTATAGAATTAAAACTTCGTAGTTCACACAGTACATGTATGGAATATAATCTTGAAAATCTTTGAAAAGAGGCTGACAATAGTGACTGAGTTTCTTGCGCTGCTTCTTCTCAGCACTAGCCCATTTATTGTCCCGAAGCAGTGGTAGGATTGGGACGTGTAAAAGTGCTTGGGAGCCTACTTGCATAAATAAACGATTTGATTTAATTTGATTTGATTCAGACAGAAGAGGAAAGAAGCAGAATACACTATATGACTTACCGAGCGCACAAATTCCTACCTATTATGATAGTTTGTGGTTAGAATACATATTTATGTATCTCACTATCAGTTGGTGGTTTTTTGTTATTGATTTATAATATTGTTCACGATTTTGTGTTGTTTTAATTGGTACCATTTGACTGTCTGTGAAATGCCTGGTAGGTAAGATAATAGTCAAATTCGTTATTAAAATTTCTTAGGGAATAGAGTCGCTTCTCAAATTAAAAAAAAATAGTCAAAATATTACATTTTGCGCTCTCCTATCATAAAAAAAATCTATTTCAATCATGGTAAAAATTTCGATCATGGTGTACATTTAATTGCCCGAACTTAATAATGCAATTTATTTCTCTATGTGTGTGCCTTGTATGTCTTTCTGTATTGTAGTCTGTCTACATTTTTAATTATTACTTAAAAAAGAGCTCCCTAATTCGGTTTTATGTTATTCAGGCTTTATTGATCTAAGCATCCAGGTAAATGAAACTGTGAAACATAAGGTATTTGTGTAATGGACTGAAGAGATACCCAACCCGTTTGATCAGCGTGGGGAGTGTATGCCAAATCCTCCATTTGCCTCTGGTAAATTAGAGAGGGTCCTGCAGTGGAGAATATACATATGACCTGACGAAGATGATGATTATGTCATCATCATCATCTTCGTCAGCGACACATTGTGTCGCATAAAAACTCATTTATTTTTGCAAGTTAGGCTTTAAAAAAGCACACATACCACAGAATCCTGCTGCCCACTAATATTATAAATGCGAAAGTTTGGATGTCTGGATGTCATGATGTCTGTTACTCTTTCACGCAAAAACTACTGAACGGATTTTTTTGAAACTTTACAGTATTATTGTTTGTAACCCAGAGTAATATATAGGCTATAGTTTATGCCGATCTGTCGGCATAAAATAAAGCCTATACTGACACTAAATTTCACGTGGGTGAAGCCGCGGGCAAAAGCTAGTGTTGCATAAAATCATGTAAAAATCAAAGCCAATATGATTAATTCAAATTCAAATTTCTTTATTCATAACCAGGAGTTTTTACATTTCTATATTGCGATCGAGGAATTCTTTTAAGTAAACAAATACTTGTGGTAGAATATCCCCGCTCTCAATATTAATTCATACCAAACATCAAATTCACAGCTAATACTTTACTAAGTACTTAAAATCATTAAGAATTGACGTAATTATGTCAGTAGTGACGAACAGGATTCGCAAAAATACATTATTAATATCCCATTAACCTAACGAGTATTAGATGGTTTGGAAAATGACCGATTTCGCAACGTTCCCGCTACATACCTGTGGTTTGTTATCTATAATACAGTCAGCGTCAAATAGTTCGTGTCACCCAAAGTAGCCAAAAAGTTTCAACCCAACCTTATTCCAATGAGGGCTATCGTTTTTATACTCAACAGTTGGCACCCCTGGCGATTGACAGGACCTTCTGTACAGTGGCGCCATCTTGATGAGTGCAAATGCGATAGTCCTCCTACCACTTTCGCGCTCACCAGTTGGCGCCACTGTCTTCGCTACTAGCAAGTGACAGGACCTTACTCTACAGTGGCGCCAACTGGTGAGCGCTAAAACGATAGCCCTCATTGTAACAAAGACGTGTTGCGGACTTTTTGACTACTTTGGGTGTCACGAAGTATTTGCTGACTGTACCACAAAACGGCTTCGAAACTACTGGATTGATTTGAAAAAATCTTTCACCGTTAAAACCCTTTGTCGGCCGTTTGGTGTAGTAGTACTATGCTAAGAGGTCCCGGGTTCGATTCCCCGCTGGGCAGAAATTGTGATAATGACTTTTCATTTTTGTGACGGGTCTGGTTTTTTTTAATTATTATGAATAACAAGGCAGGTATTTGACCACAGGTGGGTGTTACTATGTTATAACACCCATAACACAAGCATATTACTTATTACCTACCTAGGTACTTGTTTAAACTTTAGGGCTAGATGGTAAAAAAAAAACTTTCATTATTTCTGATGAACATAGGCGGTACGAAGTTCGCCGGGTCAGCTAGTAGCTTAATAAAATAATAAATTGTAATTAAACACTTACGTTAATTATTTTTGTACACCGTCACTTCACAATAGGTACAACACTAAACACATAGTACGTGACGAAAACTATAGCAAATGATTTTATATACATACAGATCGTAGGATACACTCAGCAGTTTTTTACTTCCTAATTTGTATGTACATATAATTTTGTCGCCTTGTCTGTATGATATTATTAGCGGCCGCCCGCGACTTCGTACTCGTGGATCCTTAGGGGTTGAGTTTTGAAAAATCCCGTCTTAGTGAGCACCTACGTGCTAAAAGGAACCCCCATGCAAAATTTGAGACTCCTAGCACTTGTAGTTTCTGAGATTTCGTGATGAGTGAGTGAGTCAGTCGGTCAATCAGTCAGTGACCTCTCGCATTCATAGATATAGATTATTTACGTTTCATCATCATCATCATTTCAGCCATAGGACGTCCACTGCTGAACATAGGCCTCCCCCAATGCTTTCCACGTTGATCGATTGGTAGCGGCCTGCGTCCAGCGCTTCCCTGCTACCTTTACGATGTCGTCGTTCCACGTTTAGGTGGACGCGTCTAACGCTGCGTTTTCCGGTACGCGGCCTCCATTCCAGAACCTCGCTGCCCCATCGGCCGTCAGTTCTGCGTACTAAGTGCCCTGGCCCTGCCCATTGCCACTTCAGCTTGCTAATCCGTCGGGCTATGTCAGCGACTTTAGTTCGTGTACGGATTTCCTCATTTCTGATTCGATCTCGCTCGTTAGTTTTATTCATCATCATCATCATCATTTCAGCCATAGAACGTTCACTGCGGAACATAGGTCTCCCTCAATGATTTCCAGACTGGACAGTTGGTAACGGCCTGCTTTGACTTTGACTCATATTTTCTATCATCGTGTGAATTTCACTTAAAAACAATTATTAAGTGTAATAATTAGCATTCAGGTAAATCATTAGTGATACAAAAGATGTAATAATTAAATCATGGGACTTTCACGCTATTAAGAAATGAGTGTTTAACTAATCTATTTTAGGAATAATTTAACTATCATATTATCATACTAATATTAAAAATACTAGCTGACCCGGCGAACTTCGTACCGCCTAAAATATGTCTATGTTTATCTATACTAATATTATAAAGAGGTAAAGTTTGTGTGTTTGTATATTTGTTAAATTGTAAGGGGTAATTTCGGGATCTACTGAACCGATTTTAAAAATTCTTTCACCGATAGAAAGCCACATTATTGCTGCTGAGTGTCATCTATATTAATATTATAAATGCGAAAGTAACTCTGTCTGTCTGTCTCTCTTTCACGCGTAAACCACTAAACCGATTTTAATGAAATTTGGCATAGAGATAGTTTGAGTCCCGGGAAAGGACATAGTATAGTTTTTATGCCGGTTTCTGAAACAAGGACGCGCGCGATAAAGTTTTTCTGTGACAGACAAAATTTCACGCGGGCGAAGCCGCGGGCGGAAAGCTAGTCAGGAATAATGTAGGATTTTAATGGTGAAATAATTTTTCAAATCGGTCCAGTAGTATCGGAGCTCAATGAATGATACAAACATCAATCAAATCTCCTCTTTATAATATTAGTGTAGTAGATTGTACCGTAGTCGCCTCTTACGACATCTAAGGGCTATATTTCAACGGGACACCATGGCGGCGCAACCAGTCGCCGGCTACAACAAAATGTATGCAGCTCTATAGAGAGTTACTCACCTGGTGTCCGTTTGGTTGCGCAAAGCTGCATACATTTTGTTGGTAGCGGCGACTGGTTGCGCCGCCATGGTGTCCCGGTGAAATATAGCCCTAAGAAAGGGGGTGGTCCTATTCTACTCCTGCTAGAACCACACGGCAATTTAATAACTAATTATCATTTTTTTGTTTCTTATTATGAAGCAAACCCACGTGAATTAAGCTTACTCGACAAACATCTGAATAAACAAGGTCTTTCTAACATGCAGTTTCAGCAAATACCTTCAAAACATGTTAAAACGTGCCAATTTGCACTTTATGTTTTTAACATAACAAACAAGTATCATTGATTTCATATTTGTGTTGAAGATGTATGAAATGTATGTCACGGTCGTTATTGTGACCTGATGGAAACTCGATAAATGAATTTTCGTGACAATTTCTCTTTTTATTTTAAATACTTTGACCGCGGCTTCGCTTGAATTTTTAATTTATTATTCAAAGATTTTGAATTTGAGATTTTTAAGTACGGTTTAAGAACTTTATTTCTCATAAGAATAGGCTAGTTTCCAAAAAAAATTTTTTTAGTCCGTAATGTTTAATATCAAAAAATATTGGACACATATATTTTTATTTGTCAATCTAACAAATAATTACATAACTAGTTATGGTGCGTTGAAGTTCCGCACGACGTCACAACGTGCGGCACTTTTATGCACGCATTGACGTCACGGGCCTCTTTTTATGAACTTTGGCGCGCTTTATCTCTTTAAATTTTCATTAGTTTGAAAAAGTGAAAAATACGTGTAGAGTATTTTTTGATAAGTTAACTGACGGACTAATTAAAACTCTTGCTTTTTGACCCAGGAAACATCCCTATTAATAATAAATTCACTTCCTGAGAAACATTTCAATTAAGTACATAATTATTATAAAAAACAATAGGATAATATTAAGAATAACAGACCGACGACCTGATAAAGGTACCAGGAAGGCGCTGGATGCAGGCCGCTACCAACCGTGCGATGTGGAAGTCATTGGGGAGGCCTATGTTCAGCAGGGGACGTCCTGTGGTTGAGATGATGATGATGATGATGAATATTAAGAAAGATCATAAACCTGCAAATATTTCACTAAGTACTAAATGTATCGCTGTTGGTTTCTAGAAATAAATAAATAACATGAAATAGCTGTTTTGTTGTAGAGAATGTGAAGAAAACTCATTTTATATTGATACATTCTTGCGTTTTAGGAACGTCCAATGAGGGCTATCGTTTTAGCGCTCACCAGTTAGCGCCACTGTAGAGTAAGGTCCTGTCACTTGCTAGTAGCGAAGACAGTGGCACCAACTGGTGAGCGCTAAAGTGGTACGAGGACTATCGCATTTGCACTCATCAAGATGGCGCCACTGTAGAGTAAGGTCCTGTCAATCGCCAGGGGTGTCAACTGTTAAGTATAAAAACGATAGCCCTCATTGCGCGCACTTCCATAAGTTCATATTACAATCAAAATTTATCATTTTGTACTTATGCAAAAATCACATAAACGTAATCGAAATTACACTTTAAAACGATTTCCTAGTAATTTCCATTATTCATAACTTTATATTATTATGAATTTTGATTGATAAAATTTTAAATCGGGGGAACCACTTTTTTGTTTGCAGTCAAAAGTGGTTTTGACTGTAACATTCATACTGATTAACAGCCCGACCCAACTATCGGCCCACAAAGTCAAAGTCAAGATTTCTTTATTTGTTTAGACTAATAAATAGTACTTACAAATCGTCAAATATTGTGCTCTTAAACCATACTTTTCATACATAAAATATTGTATTCCAAAATATGGTAGATCATTAATGTATATAAGAAACAAGAATGTACCCAGAATGGACCCCTGCGGAACTCCCATTTTCACAGGTGACCCAGAAGACAAAACACCATTTATATCAACTTTTTGAACTCTAAAGTTTAAATAGGATTGTATTAAATTCAAATCCGAGTTCTTTACCCCATAATAATGCAGTTTGCGAATTAGCGTTAGATGTTCTACGCACTCAAAAGCTTTTGAGAGATCAAAAAGTCTTTAGTCTGCGTTATCTTTGTCGTTCGACGTCCACTGATGGACAAAGGCTTCCCCCAAGGATTTCCACACCAGATCGTCGGTCAACCTAGTGCGAAGGCCTGCCCTGGAATATCTTAGTAAACATTAGATGCGTTACTGCCTAGCTCGCATAAATATTTATAACTTTGTACATTTGAAAGCCTGTAAACCCTTGAAAAAGAGGCTGACAATAGTGTCTGAGTTTCTTGCGCTGCTTCTTCTCAGCACTGGCCCATTTATTGTCCTGAAGCAGTGGTAGGGTTAATACTGGGACGTGTAAAAGTGCTTTTTTTAAGCCTATTTACAGAAATAAATGAGTTTTTATGAGTTTTATTATCTAAAAAAACTATTTCTCTTCCAGGTCGGCTTCAAAGGCTACGGCCTGTCCCCATCGCAGCTGTCATCATCGGGCAGCTTCACCTTCAGCGACGGCAACACTTACACCATCACCCACGGCTCCGTCATCATCGCTGCCATCACCTCGTGCACCAACACCTCCAACCCGAGCGTCATGCTGGGCGCAGGTAAGGGAGCCAGACACTCTAGGAACTACCTAGGGACTCTAGGAACTAGGGGGACTCTAGGAGCTAGGGACTCTAGGAGCCAGGGGGACTCTAGGAACTACCTAGGGACTCTAGTAACTACCTACGGACTCTAGGAACTATCTAGGGACTCTAGAAACTACCTAGGGACTCTAGGAGCTAGGGGGACTCTAGGAACAAGGGACTGTAGGAACTAGGGGGACTCTAGGAACAAGGGACTGTAGGAACAAGGGACTCTAGGAACAAGGGGGACTCTAGGAACTAGCTAGAGACTCTAGTAACTACCTACGGTCTCTAGGAACTACCTAGGGACTCTAGGAACTACCTAGGGACTCTAGAAACTACCTACGGACTCTAGGAACTACCTACGGACTCTAGGAACTACCTAGGGGCTCTAGTAATTACCTAGGGACTCTAGGAACTGCCTAGGGATTCTAGGAACTACCTAGGGACTCTAGGAACTAGGGGGACTCTAGGAGCTAGGGGGACTCTAGGAACTAGGAGCGACATGAGCTAGGGGGACTCTAGGAGCTGGGGACTCTAGGAACTCCCTAACGACTCTAGGAACTACCTAAGGGCTCTAGGGACTCTAGGGACTCGAGTAACTACCTAGGGACTCGAGTAACTACCTAGGGACTCTAGGAACTACCTAGGGACTCTAGTAACTACCTAAGGACTCTAGGAACTAGCTAGGGACTCTAGGAACTGGGGGCGACAGGAGCTAGGGGGACTCTAGGAACTAGCTAGGGACTCTAGGAACTAGCTAGGGACTCTAGGAACTAGCTAGGGACTCTAGGAACTAGCTAGGGACTCTAGGAACTACCTTGAGACTCTAGTAACTACCTTGAGACTAGTAACTATCTAAGGACTCTAGGAACTGGCTAGGAACTCTAGGAACTAGGGGGACTCTAGGAGCTAGGGACTCTAGGAACCAGACACTAGGAGCCAGACACTCTAGTTCGCAGACACTCTAGGAACTAGTTTACGAGTACCTCCTCCAATCCGAGCGTCATGCTGGGGGCAGATGATCATCATCGTCCTTGTCGCAACTACGAAATTTTTCCGTACTTTTAAGCGATTTTGTGAAAAATATTATTGGCAGGTAGTTGCTAATTGCTCATAAGATAGGCCCCCTTAATTGATATTTATTGTCCGTGGTGCATAATCTTTTCTTAAAGGTTTTAAACCTTTGTCCGCTTTGCAATGGAGGGAAGTCGAACCTTAATTTCGAACTCCTCCTATGTTCTGATTAATTTCGTTGCGGGTCCAATGACAGTTTAACTTTCCCCCGGGACGACCTTCATTGGTTGGGTTTTTGTGGCGGTCAAGCTGTAGATCCTGGCTACACAGGAGTTGCAGCGGTGGGAACGAGAAGTGGGAATAGTCTCGTAGTGCCTAGTTCCTAAAAAGGCTTCCAGACGCTATCCGTAAAAATACTGACCGCCTCGAGTTGACGTCACGGTACCTTTCCGGGTTGATTGATAAGTGTGCTTCGTTCTTTAGTCTAGTGTAGGTACTTACATCATTACATCATTCATTAGTGTCGACACCGCCTTCCCCTTCATATTATTTGTTTTAAGTAACTGCCCTTTCCATAGGTTGTCTGGAAGAGATCGCTTCATAGCGATAAGACCGCCTAGTTGTACCTTATGTGTTCCTTTTATTTCTGTTCTGTTCTTTGGTGTGCAATAAAGTGTATTTATTATTATTATTTCTTTATTTATATTTCTATCTCAATTTTAAATATTTTTTTATTATTACCATAACTTTTCTGTCATTTTCGTGATTATTCATTGCAATATTCTTTCGCAGGGCTCCTGGCCAAGAATGCTGTGAAGAACGGTCTGAGCGTGATGCCATACATCAAGACGTCTCTCTCGCCAGGGTCTGGAGTGGTTACTTACTATCTGAAGGTATGATATATTTTATAACCCGCAAGGTAAACCGACGACCTAATAAAGATCTATTATTAGATCGGTCGCGGAGCACGTACAATTTCGTCCAATGACCCCAAGCTACCCATCCTTATCGCTCGCGCGTAATTATATTGCGCGGATGGGTAAATTCTACGTGCTCCGCGACCGGGCCTTAGTAGGAAGGCGCTGGATGCAGGCCGCTACCAACCGTGCGATGTGGAAGTCATTGGGGGAGGCCTAGTTCAGCAGTGGACGTCCTGTGGCTGAAATGATGATGATGATGATACTTTAACTGTAGTTGCGATAGAATAGAACCACCCCTAGTCGATGCCACTTCTCAGCGCCAGCCGATATGTGTCCCGAAATGATGGCTCTGAAAATATCCTACATTATAATAGAGAATTTGATTACGTACAGTGTATCAAATATGTAAGTTCTCGAGTGACGACCACCGGCCGGAAGACGTAGTGTGAGCAGGCCTCTTACTAGGTGGACCGACGATCTGGTGAAGGTCGCAGGAAGCGCCTGGATGTGGGCAGGCCAGGACCGGTCTTTGTGGAAATCCTTGGGGGAGGCCTTTGTCCAGCAGTGGACGTCAAATGACCTCCTTCCAGCCAAATAGCTGGAATTATGCCTGTTTTCACCATGAATCCCTTATTTTTAAGTGACGCCTATGGTAACACAACAGGCATTTTGTATAGGGGTCACTTAAATGTATCAAATGATACAAGTAAACTTATCTTTGATTGAAAAGTGCTGAGGGCTGAGTGTGTTTACATCAAACGTCCTCACTTGTGAGCGCGTTAAAAAAATGTATGAGAATTTTCGTTCTTGAACGTTCCCGCTAGGGGCGCTGTACAATCCGTCATACCAGGCCTGTTCATCTCCGCGAGCTTACATCGAAAACAAAACACGCACGATGGCCCACCTACAGGATACTATTCGACAAGGCCTCACATACGAGCGAACATTGACTCACGCACGCGTATTCTTGTGTATGATGGAAGAAAATAAAGAAAATGGTGTACTAAATACTGTGCAGTATTTAACTGCCGAAATAATAATAAAAACACAGAATCTACTCGTTTAAGTTGCCTCAAGACACTGAGAGATAAATAAGTAGTTAATATTATTCATGATAATTCATGCTAAATCATATACTTCCTCCGCCATTTTCCGCAGTTTGGCACCTCACGTCACATCATTTTACCGAAGTCAGCCCTATAGCTTCGGCGCAGTGCCGATCACTGACGTTTGTCAACAAAATGGTGCTTGACTCCTGAGACAGGCTAAATTACACCATATTGTAAATGACATTGAGCATACATTTTTTTAAATACCTTCGCGAAGTAAAGCTTCTGTACGTAGTACTTACTATTATTCTGTGGTCATTTTAGTTTTGGTGTGGTCATTTATTGTAATTTTTTGACGCGCTCACTACTAGGCCCTGAGGTCTTATAGACCCTTGAGAGAGTTTAAATATAAGTGGGTATTTATTTATGTTTATTTGTTTTTTTGCAGGAATCCGGAGTGATCCCGTACCTAGAGAAACTCGGCTTCGATATTGTGGGGTACGGGTGTATGACGTGCATCGGCAACTCAGGGCCCATTGATGACAACATAGCCAACACCATTGAGAAGGTAAAGTCGATTTTTTATTAAGTTGAGCAGACAATTTCTATGTTGTGTAGGTACCTAACGTTCTTACAGGTGGTATACCGTTTAGTCCAGTCAATGAATGCTTTAACGACGGTGTTGAGAGAAATCCGTGGAACACAATAATTTCTGACCTCGGGACTTTATTTAGACTAGTTAGGAGGTGAACATAGCAAAAGTCCCCGCCCTTAGCCCTTGAGCCGGCGGGGAGAGGGGGGTTTAAAGGTACCACTTTTCAGTTTTTCGCTTAATCCTCGGAAACTATGCGTCCTAGTGACATGACTACTATGAACTAAAAAAAGCTTATTTTTGCTACAGGTGAGATATCGAAAAACTGAAAAGTGGTACCTTTAAACCCCCCTCTCCCCGCCGGCTCAAGGGCTAAGGGCGGGGACTTTTGCTATGTTCACCTCCTAACTAGTCTAAATAAAGTCCCGAAGTCAGAAATTGTGTTCCACGGATTTCCATCTATAATGCTTTATTGACTGGACTAGTTATAGAGGAATTTGGTTAGATTCTCTAAGTACACCGTACAATCCGTGGAACAATTCAGTGGGCGTAGTGTGTTTACATCAAACTTATAGTGAGCGCGTTATAAAAACGTATGAAATTTTAGTTCTTGAACGTTTCCCGCTAGGGGCGCTGTACAATCCGTCATACATTTAATGTAATTTTTTGACGCGCTCACTAGTGAGCGCGTTTGATGAAAACTCACACTAGGCCCTCTGAACATAACAGACTGAAATACGAGGTATAATAAGTAAATAAAAAATCACATTTGTTATAGGTGTAATAAACAAATAAATAAATATCTTTGGACAATCTCACACAGCGCCATCTAGCCACAAAGTAAGCAATTAATATGCTTGTGTTATGGGTGCTAGCTTAACGGATATACTACTTATATACTTTTTTTTTTAAATACATACATATTATACATAGTAACACCCAGACCCGTCACAGAAATTAAAATTCATCATTTCAATTTCTGCCCGGCCGGGAATCGAACCCGGGACCTCTCGGCATAGTAGTCCGTTCTGAACCACTACACCAAACGGCCGACAATAGTATATAGTAAATAATACATATTTAACAATCCAAAATAACGTACATCAGGACTCTTTAACCAGTCTGACCAGCGTGGGGAGTGTAGGACAAATCCTCCATTTGCCTCTGGTAAATTAGAGGGTCAGACTCCTGCAGTGGAGACTAGATGACCTGATGATGATGTTTCAGAACGAGCTGGTCTGCTGCGGTGTTCTATCAGGCAACCGCAACTTCGAAGGCCGTATCCATCCTAATACACGAGCCAACTACCTTGCTTCACCATTGCTGGTGATAGCTTATGCTTTAGCAGGCACAGTTGATATAGATCTGGACACACAGCCACTCGGTAAGTCATCAGCCATTGTCTATCATGCTTAAATAATGCATCATCTATCAGCGATGCAGCGTGTGTATCGTGCATCGACTATGATATTCATCTATCATGGCATCACCAATCAGGCATACCTAATCCATTATGCATCAAGAATAATCATTAATCATCATACTTCTTTTACTATCTAATGTAACACTAGCCACTGGAAGACCGTAATCATCTAATACGAGAGCCAACTACCTTGCTTCACCGCTGTTGGTGATTGCGTATGCTTTAGCCGGTACCGTGGACATAGATCTGGACACACAGCCTCTTGGTATGTTCACGCATCGTTTATCATGCATGCATCATCCATCATGCATCAAGTATCTATCATAAATCATGAATCATCTATTATGCATATCCATCCATACATCAAGAATAATCATCATACGTTTTTTACTATCTAACACAGTAACACAACACTTAGCTACTCAAGAGGCTCAGTGAGCCATTCATCCGAATATATGAGTCAACTACCTAGCCTCGCCACTTCTGGTGATAGCTTATGCTTTGGCTGGTATAGTCGACATAGATCTGGACACACAGCCGCTCGGTAAGCAAGATGCATCAAGTGTCATGCATGAATCATCCATCATGCATCAAAAAAATAAAAATAAAATAAAAAATTGGTGATTACATATGCTTTGGCTGGTACAGTTGATATAGTTCTGGACACACAGCCGCTCGGTAAGCAAGATGCATCAAGTACCTATCGTCTATCAGGCATGATCAATCATGTATCAAGAATTTATTACCATATTTTATTATCTAGCAAAACACTTGAGTCACTCACAAGGCTCGGTAAGCTATCCATCCAAATATGCGAGCTAACTACTTAGCTTCGCCGCTGCTGTTGATAGCTGGACATCGATTTGGACAGAGCCTCTCGGTAAGTTCACATATTATCATCAATTTCAAATTCTTTATTACTCAATGTTAGCATACAAAGGTTCTTACATAATACGAGCATAGACACTAGGCAATATAAGGTGAATGTAAAGTATCCATTTTATTTATGAGAATAGATCTACTGGCCTCTAATAGTACATAATACAACCTTTATCACTTATCATACAATCGTTCATCGGCATCACGAATCATTCATTATCTAGCATGTATAATGCAACATCATCATCATCATCCATCGGACGTCCACTGCTGAACATAGGCCTCCCCCAATGATTTCTAACATTATGTATGTATAATGTAATTAAACATGCATCATACATAATGCATCTTAAATCATGCATTAACATTTTTCATAATGCATCATGAATTATGATGCATGATCATTCTAAATCCTATGACAATTTTGTCTAAAACCACAATCTACATTACTTTTCAGGCAACCGTCCCGATGGCAGCCCGGTCTTCCTCCGGGACATCTGGCCCACTCGCTCCGATATCCAGGAGGTGGAGAACAAGTTCGTCATCCCGGGCATGTTCAAGGAGGTTTGCACACTAACATTTGATAAAACTTGACAAATAAATTGCCTTAAACTGATTTGTGCAGCTGGTTCACAAAGTACAGTCGCGGAATGAAAAGGTTCGTCACCTTAGTGTCGGTTTTCGCTTGCACTAGGTATTGTAAGAGTCAAACCTGCCAACATAACCGTGCAAGAAACAGTGCTGCTATTAAATAAATATGACGTTTGCTAACGAATAAGGTTTTGCTTGTTTAATTTTCTATCCCATGCAATGTTACAAAATGTAGTTTTTTTTTATTTAATAGAAATAATAATGGCAGGTTGAACCAACAAGAAGGTTTTAGTTTATCAATCATAATTAATCTTGACAAGATAAATCGTCAAACAACTTTGATCTAAATAATTTTGAACTTTATTGGCGAACAGTTAAAGATTATTTTCTCTAACTCGAGATTATTCTGTAACATAGTTTCAAAAGGTAATATTATTATTATGTGCTCGCGATTCGTTGAAGGAATCAATTTGAAAACTGACGAACCTTTTCATTTCGTGACTGTACCTAATAAACTTAACGGGTCCGATGTCTTAGTAGCTCAATGGTCACAGCAAAAGAGGGAGGATTTTCTGGCAAGTATAACGTAATTTATTTTTTCCGCAAGAAACAGTGTAAAAAATTGCGAGAATTGAGCAAAACATGTTTCTCAGTTAAAATATGACTAAATTATTATAAGTTTTAAAACTAAGTATTTTTAAATGAATCCAATTAATCATAGATTTATTTAACTTAAAAATACATAATTTGAATCGCTAAAATCAAGTGGCAGTGGGCGGGGCACATAGCTCGTAGAGCTGATGGCCGCTGGGGCAGGAAAGTTCTTGAGTGGCGATCACGGGCCGGAAGACGTAGCGTGGGCAGGCCTCCCACTAGGTGAACCGACGATCCAAAAAATGTATAGTCTTATGTGAATTATTATTATTAATATTCCAGGTGTACGAGAAGATCGAGCAAGGCTCTCCTTCGTGGCAGGCCCTCTCAGTGCCTCAGGGAAAGCTGTATGGCTGGGACGTCAGTTCAACTTACATCAAGCGACCGCCGTTCTTTGATGGGATGAGCAGGGTAAGTGAAATTAATTTGGTAGCAAAACACACATTTGCACTTAAAAAAAAGACGAGAAAACAAAAGAAAGAAGAGAAAAAAAAGAGAAAAGAAAAAAAAAGTAAAAGAAAAGAAAACAGGAGAATAAAGAAAAAAAAGGAAATAAGGCGCTCTTAGTGCCTCAGCAAAAAACACATACACAAACTTCATTGGAAAAAAAAGAAAAGAGAAAAAAGACGAACGAGAAAAAAAAAGAAAAAATTAGAAGTGACTCCATACAAAAAAAAACGCCAGACCTTTCGAAATTACAACTGTTACTTTTTGACTCTTATAATTAAAAAAAATAGTATTTTTGTAGTAGGTTCCTAAGCTAAATATGCTTGTGTTACGAGTGGGCTCACCACAATAGTCCTTCGGCGGGGTTCGAATCCGCGTTCCTCGGATCACGAGTCGGCTAGTCCGACACCTTCACCGTTCGGCTATTGTGACTTCTATATTTATTTAACGGTTATTGTTTTCAAAAAGTAATAAAATCAATCCTAATTTTTATTACTGACGGGATTGCTATCATATGTAACTACTAAAGCCTGGTCCGTGAGCACGTAGAATCCCGTCCAATGACCCCAAGCTACCCATCCTTATCGCTCGCGCGTAATTATATTGCTGTCGCGACTGTGCGAAGGGCGCCCGCAGTGAGTGTGCGAGCGCGACAGCAACATAATTACGCGCGAGCGATAAGGATGGGTAGCTTGGGGTCATTGGACGGGATTCTACGTGCTCACGGACCAGGCTTTACCTTAATTTTGAGTTTCCGATATTTCAAGCGCCATGGCACTGTTGCAAGCGCCATGGTCACGGAGTAACAGTGCCGAAATATCGGAAACTCAAAATTAAGGTACAGTAGAATCCCGATTATCCGGATCAATTAAAACCAGGGGTGTTCCGGATAATCGAAAATCCGGATAATTGGTTTCAAAGTAAAATCAAACAATAATTAACTTTTTACAATAAAAAGGGTTTTCAATTCATCATTTAGAATTATAGTCTAAAATCTGAATTATAGACCATTGGATGAATGCATTTTTTTAAACAATGAACTAAGACGACGTGCGTACCGTGTTACGGTGGCGGCGCTTTGCCGTTTTGATGGGTCCAGACCCTAAATCGGAATTTAGGAACCATAAAGAATGAGTCCGGATAATCGGATATCCGGATAATCGAAGTCCGGATAATCGAGATTCTACTGTACATGGTAGCAACCCGTCAGTAATAAAAATTATGACAGTGACCATGGAAGTTCAAAACAATATAAAATCAATCTTTATCCCTTCCAGGACTTACCCCCAATCTCAGGCATCAAGTCAGCCCGCTGCCTGCTACTCCTGGGCGACTCGGTGACCACAGACCACATCTCGCCAGCCGGCTCTATCGCCAGGAACTCGCCGGCCGCCAGGTTCCTCGCTTCTAAGGGGTGAGTAGCGTCACAATCTGTTTAGTAATTTAAAGACAATTGACAGCGTAAAGCAGACCACATTTTGATGGCTGGACCCATCGCTGGAATTCTCCTCTCCGCTCGTCTCCTCTCCGCTAGTCCCCTCTCCGCTAGTCTCGTCTCCTCTCCGCTAATCTCCTCTCATCTTGTCTCATCTCCGCTAGTCTAGGCTCCTCTCCGCTAGTCTACTCTCCTCTCCGCTAGTCTCCGCTAGTCCCCTCTCCGATAGTCTCTTCTCGTCTCCTCTCCTCTCCGCTAGTCCCAGTCGCGGCATCAAGTCAGCCCGCTGCCTGCTGCTCCTGGGCGACTCGGTGACCACAGACCACATCTCACCAGCCGGGTCCATCGCCAGGAACTCGCCGGCCGCCAGGTTCCTCGCTTCTAAGGGGTGAGTGTCATCATCATCATCATCATCATCATCATCATCATCATCATTGCGATACGTAGACAGCAATAGACGGACAGCTGACATTTTTAGTCCTCTTCACTCCGCTCGTCTCCTTTCCTCTAATCTCCTCTCCGCTAGATACCTTTCGTCTCTTCTCCAATTGCCTCCTCTCCGCTAGTCTCGTCTCCTCTCCGCTAGTCCCCTCTCCGATAGTCTCTTCTCGTCTCCTCTCCTCTTCGCTAGTCTCTCCGCTAGACTCATCTGGTCTCTTCTCCTCTAGTCTCCCCTCCCTTCCTCTCGTCCCCTCTCCGCTAGTCCCCTTTTCTCTTGTCTCCTCTCCGCTAGTCCCCTCCCCGCTAGTCCCCTCTCCGCTAGTCCCCTCTCCGCTAGTCCCTCTCCGCCAGTCCCCTCCCCTCTAGTGCCCTCTCCGCTAGTACCCTCCCCGCTAGTCCCCTCTCCGCTAGTCCCTCTCCGCTAGTCGTCTCCGCTCCTTTAGTCTCTCCGCTAGTCCCCTTTTCTCTTGTCTCCTCTCCGCTAATCTCCTCTCATCTTGTCTCCTCGCCGCTAGTCTAACCTCGTCCCCTCTCCGCTATTCCCCCCTTCTCTCGTCCCCTCTCCGCTAGTTTCCTCTCCGCTAGTCCCCTCTCCGTTAGTCCCCTCTCCTCTCGTCTCCTCTCCTATAGTCCCCTCTCCGCTAGTCGCATCTTGTCCCCTCTCCGCTAGTCCCCTTTCCTCTCGTCTCTTCTCCGCTAGTCCCCTTTCCTCTCGTCTCTTCTCCGCTAGTCCCCTCTCCGCTAGTCCCCCAATCGCGCCAGCCGGGTCCATTGCTAGGAACTCGCCGGCCGCCAGGTTCCTCGCTTCTAAGGGGTGAGTAGCGTCACTATCTGTTTAGTAATTTAAAGACAATTGACAGCGTTAAACAGACCAAATTTTGATAGCTGGACCCATCGCTAGAATTCTCCTTTCCGCTCGTCTCCTCTCCATTCCAATCGTGTTTCCTCTCCTCTAGTCTCCTCTCCCTTCCTCTCGTCTCCTCTCCGCTAGTATCTTCTCTTCTCCCCTCTCCGCTTGTCCGCTATTCTCTTCTCCGCTATTCCCCTCCCCGCTAGTCCCCTCTCCGCTAGTCCCCTCTCCGCTAGTCTCATCTTATCTCCTTTCTGCTAGTCGCCTCCTCTCCGCCAGTCTCCTCTCCGCTAGCCCCTCTCCGCTAGCCCCCTCTCCGCTAGTCCCCCAATCGCGCCAGCCGGCTCTATTGCTAGGAACTCGCCGGCCGCCCGGTTCCTCGCTTCTAAGGGGTGAGTAGTTTGAAAAGGTTATAGCACACTTATCAACTCGACGAGCTGCAAGCAAGGGGACGACGAATTGCAAGCAAGGGGACGAATTGCAAGCAAGGGGACGACGAATTGCACGCAATGGGACGACGAATTGCAAGCAAGGAGACGGCGAATTGCAAGCAAGGAGACGGCGAATTGCAAGCAAGGGGACGGCGAGCTGCAAGCAATGGGACGACGAATTGCAAGCAAGGGGACGAATTACAAGCAATGGGACGACGAATTGCAAGCAAGGGGACGACGAATTACAAGCAATGGGACGGCGAGTTGCAAGCAAGGGGACGGCGGGCTGCAAGCAAGGGGACGGCGAGTTGCAAGCAAGGGGACGACGAGCTGCAAACAAGGGGACGGCGAACTGCAAGCAAGGGGACGAGCTGCAAGCAAGGGGACGAGCTGCAAGCGAGGGGACGACGAGTTGCAAGCAAGGGGACGACGAGTTGCAAGCAAGGGGACGAGCTGCAAGCAAGGGGACGAGCTGCAAGCGAGGGGACGAGCTGCAAGCGAGGGGACGACGAGCTGCAAGCAAGGGGACGACGAGAATTATAAATGCATACATTGTACGGGGCGTATATTGCATTGGAGGAGGCCTATGTTCAGCAGTGGACGTCGAGATGATGATGATGATGATGACATTGTACGGGGATCGAACCCGTGACTACTAGCGCATTAATTTAGCACGTGAACCACCAGAACTAACTATACTAGGAGTCATTATCATCATAATTTCAGCCACAGGACGTCCACTGCTGAACATAGGCCTCCCCCAATGACTTCCACATCGCCCGGTTGGTAGCGGCCTGCATCCAGCGCCTTCCTGCTACCTTTATCAGGTTGTCGGTCCACCTTGTGGGTGGATATTAAGAGTACCTACTCGTATGTATTTATGTATACTAGGTATTTATTAATTTATTTCTTTCTCATTTTCCAGCCTAACCCCCCGCGAATTCAATTCCTACGGGTCACGACGAGGCAACGACGCGATCATGTCGCGCGGAACGTTCGCGAACATTCGCCTCGTGAACAAGATGGCGCCTACAGCTGGGCCAAGGACCACCCACCATCCAAGCGGTGACGTTATGGATATATTCGACGCTGCAGAGAGGTAGGTTGGATTTAATAGACACCAAGGCGGAACAGAGCGGAGCGGAGCGGAGAAGTGTTTTGTAAAAGCCACGATAGCCGAACGGTAAACAGGCTGGACAGGGCAACAGGTTCGGTCCCCGCTAAGGATGGGTAGCTTGGGGTCATTGGACAAAATTCTACGTGCTCACGGACCAGACTATAGTAATTTGTACAAGTTTGGATGTCTGTATGTTTGTTACTCTTTCACGCAAAAACTACTGAACGGATTTTGTTTAAACTTTACAGTATTATTGTTTATAACCCAGATTAACATATAGGCGTCCGCTAGTTACTAAAATCTTAAAAAAAAAAACAATCTGATTTGATTATTTCCACTTCTCCTGTCTGCTCCGCACAACTTCGCTCCACTCTGTTCCGCCTTGGTGGCTTAAGATGTTGAACGAACGTTCGAATTCTGTGGCAACAATACGTTCGCGAACATTCGCCTCGTGAACAAGATGGCGCCTACCGACGGGCCGCGAACCAGGACCATCAGCGAGGTAGGTTTAATTAATGCTTTATTTAACTTGTGTATGTTTGTTTATTTATTTAAAGCTTTATTTATTAGCACACAAAAAATTGCAGTACAAAAGGCGAACTTAATGTCATTCTCTACCAGTTAACCATTAGACAGACCAGCATCCAATGTCTCGGTTGCTCAATGGTCAGAAAAGTCTCAGTGAATTCATGTATGTATGTGATTTGGTTAGTGTAAAATAAAAAAAAATGCGTGAGGCAGTCGATTTGTTTGTTAATTTAAACTTTAATGCCACACAAGGCGAACTTAAAGACAGTTGCTTGGGCAGAAACAGAATAAAATCGTTTGGCGATGCTCTAAAAAACACAAAAATGTTATATACAGGGTGTTAGGTAAATGGGTATATGAGCCGACACTAGCCCATGTTATCATGGGCATATAAATGGTATGGTGAAGTCAGAAATTTGATATCATCATTAATTTTTTTTTTATTTTCATACAAAATAAATTTTATAAAATCCGATTTGTATGCAAATTAAAATAATTAAAATGAAGATATCAATTTTCTGACTTCACCATACCATTTATATGCCCATGTTTACATGGGCTAGTGTCGGCTCATATACCCATTTACCTAACACTCTGTATACAAATAAACTTATACGACTAGTACAAAAGTCCTAAATTAGTTACTACTCGTGTTTCCAGGTACGCGTCTGAAAACGTGCCTCTCATCGCGGTGGTGGGGAAAGACTACGGTTCAGGATCCAGCCGAGACTGGGCCGCCAAGGGGCCGTATCTGCTGGTAAGAACAACGCCCGTGTTCACAAACATTACTACTATCCGTTCGCGATAAGTTCGCCGCTGGTGATATGACGTCACTCGAAGGGAAGCGTCTATAACTTTAACAAACTACACTCGGCATCAAATAAATCGCACCTCCCGCGACAAGCACTTATCAAACGTATGCATCCCCACTTCCCACCAACATTGATACCATTTGAAAGCCTAGTTCTAAAGTTCATTTCATTAAAGGAAAGGTTTTTACCCCGAAAATGTGTCTGTAGAAGAATCCAGAGTCACTTCTTCAAAAAATAGGTAGTTACGCTTGAGCCAACTTTTGTGGCTATAAAACTGTTAAGTTGGGATTAATCGCTATCCATCTGTTAAAGAGGACACGTGAGATCATTATTTGGTTTTATAACCATAAAAATTGGTCTAATTGATCCCAGAGGTGAGCCCCAACTGAGGCCTTTTTTCAAGTCACATTTATGGTACCTGTTAATTGTTTATAAAAAAAATTAAATGTGTTTTTCTTTAAGTTTGTTTATTGGGCTTTCAAATAACACCAATATTGTTGGGGTACCATGATTGTGTCAGAAGAAAATCTTTAAAGTTCGCGTCGCGGAAGGTGCGATTTATTTGATGCCGAGTGTATATTTAAAATATTTTTTATTTATTATTATTGATAAAAAATTGTGTATTTGGATAAAATAATACACATTAAATGCGTTTAATCACTAACTGATTGCGTTTAATCGCGGTTGGGGGAGGGGACGCGCATTCGACGGAGCGGCAAACTTATCGCGAACGGGTTGTATGAGGTCTCACAGGGCGCGTGACACAGGGTGACACACGAACCAATCATAGAGCTCTATTCAACCGTTTCAGCTCGGAATGACAACTTCTCAAAATGACAACCGGGGCGCAAAATGTCCACTTCTCGAAATGACAACTTCTTAAATTTGTCAACTTCGCTAAAAGACAACTTCTCATAATGTCTATTTCTCACAATGACAAATTCGCATTTGGTCTACTTCGCATAATGTCAACTACTTGTTGATATTTTATTTTCATTATTTCTAGAGTTCTAGTTCTTCTAGAGTTGTCATTATGTGAAGTTGACCAAATGCGAATTTGTCATTGTGAGAAATAGACATTATGAGAAGTTGTCTTTTAGCGAAGTTGACAAATTTAAGAAGTTGTCATTTCGAGAAGTGGACATTTTGCGCCCCGGTGGTCATTTTGAGAAGTTGTCATTCCGAGCTGAAACGTTATTCCGTTCAACGTGCGATCGATTTGCTGCTTCGCTTAAGCAAGCATCGTTTGTGAATACGGGCGTAAGTATTGTGTGTGACTTGTACCTTTTTTATTTATTTTCAGTCTATTTTTAAGTATAATTCCACTTTGTTCACCTGGGTGATTAAAGGTCATAGCAGACTTATCAACTCGGAAAGGGATCATCACAGTATCGCCTTTTGCGCGCTGTCAGACACCGACTGAGTAAAGGCCAATAGAAGCAACTTTTTTGGTGCATAATTTGCTTGGAAATTTGACTATTGAGTAGGTACTCCTTTTCATTAAAAATATTTTTCCACTTTTCCAGGGCATCAAAGCAGTCATAGCGGAGTCCTTCGAACGTATCCACCGGTCCAACCTTGTAGGCATGGGCATCATGCCGCTGCAGTTCCTTAACGGAGAGAATGCGGAGAGCCTCGGCCTTAGCGGAGCGGAGACCTACTCGATCGACGTACCGGAGAACGTGGCGCCTGGACAGAATCTTACTGTACAGGTGAGTTTTTAAATAAAAACATTCGTCGAAATGTAAGTAGAAAAAAAAATTCTAAGTGCGTGTTGTGCCACGCTCAATGTAGGGTTCCGTAGTTGTCCTTAGTTAGCATAATGTATTTCAGAAGCAAGCAATTACTTCATCTAGTCACTTTTAATATTTTGTTCTAAGGAATTTTTATCAGGTAAGAAATTTAATTAGTAAAAAAAATTTCTTTAATTCTTTCTTTATAGTTTCCTTGAAAGCACTATTACAATAAAAAAATAAAAAAAACATTTATTTCAGGCCAGGGCCCATAAAATTTCAATAATAATTGCATTAAATAATTAAAAAAAAACATATTAAATCAATCATAATAATAGAGAGAAATAAAATAAATTAAATTGAAAAAAAATTATTAAAAATTACATTAAAATTACATTAATAATGAATTTTCCCAGATTTTTCAAGCTAACAGTTTAATTTTTAGAGGGGGGGGACGCTCAAATCACTGTATACAATCCTTAAAACCTCGTCAGTAAGCACATAACTTCGCACCCTTATGGCGCAAGTACACTATGCGGAAAATTGACCAACACGTAATAGTGTGAACACCATCTCGGTTACTTTCTCCGTTTCCCTCGCGTGTGTTGTCCATACTTCGGTGTGCAGGCTAGCGCTTCAACCGCATAGTGTATTTGCGCCTTTAGACCAATCTATCGGCCGATTTTGTGTGTTGTTTGCGGGGAGTCTTATACAATTTAGTTCCAATTTTTGCCGCTACCAAAGAAATAGCGCTGTACCAAGCTTTCGCAACTCGAGTTGGTAGTTCGTGTGTTTTTCACTAGATGGCGCTGTGCTGTTTTAGCTCGCGCTAACATTTGATTTTTTCTGGATCTACTAATGTTGAGCGTCCACTTTGGCTCGTTGGACCGACGATCTAAAGGTCGTTGTGGAAATCCTATTTTTGGATACAGTGGTCCAGTCTCGGCTGGAGTAACACTGTCGGAAACTCTTGAGTATAATTTAGCGCGGAGGTTCGTGCTTTTCTCATTATTTAACAGCACGAATTCATGCTTTTATTGAGCCAATGCTCAATATTGTAGCACGTGTCTCAACATTGCTAGTTAATGAGCATGCTTAAAAATCAACTGACGTTTAATTTAGCGTCTGAACAGGCTGGTTTTAAGCATGCTTGCTTAATTAAGAGTAAGCATAAAAAAGCATGCTTATTGCTGGCAAACGTAAACATTGCAGAGCCATGCTTAATAAGCATTGCTTATGTATCATGGTTTTTAAGCACGTCTCAGTATTTGTTCGCGATAAGTTTGCCGCTGGCGATGTGACGTCACAAGGGAATCGTCCTATAACTACTTATAGCAAACTTAATTGAAAATATTTTTTATATATTGTTGTAGTAGCAATTGCTCAATAATGGCTTGATTTCGTGCTAGTAATGAGCATGTAGAACTGTACTATAGGCCACAATTGAGAATGTTACTAGGTATGCAAAATCACTTGAAACCTATGTTACAGTTAGGCTTTTATATTTACAAATACGTTAGTTTTTATTTCATTCAAAAATACCCAGTAGTTATGATTTTATAGGCATTCAAAGTTCGCTTAAATATTGAGTCCCGCCAACGGTCACGTGACCCCGCGTGACGTACATTCACAGTGTCCGCTCACTAGAAAACGGATATAAACATACTTAAATACATTTTTTTTTGTAAATACATACATATTAACACCCAGACCAGCGTTGCCAGACGTCCCGATTTTGGCGGGACGTCCCGATTTTTAAATCAAATTTAAATGTCCCGCGCGGGACAGGCTCGGTCCCGCTTTTCGGAGAGAACTCGACCGTACGTGGCGTACGTACTAAATCTGATTTAAAATATTATTTTTATTGTTAAAATACATTTTCTATAGCTACTTTTGCTATCTATTGTCACGTAAACGTAATTTTAAGTCAAATAAAAAGATAAATATTTGAAAACCTTTGATTATTATACGTTTTTTTACTATGTCCCGCTTCTGACGGAAGAATCCCGCTATTTTCACTCAAAAAGTACCAAAGTCCCGACTTGGCGAAAAAAAAAACTGGCAACGCTGACCCAGACCCATCACAGAAATTTAAATTGAACCAAACCCAAACTTGATGCGATTGTGTCGTTTTATTGCGAAGTACCTTCCAGCTCCATCATCAGACCCTGATTACTATACATATAGAATTGAAGTACTCGTCAATACAAAACGAACGAGCCCAAACTCGATGGAGTTAAGTCGTTTTATTATGGAGTTCCTATGGCCACCTTCCAGCTCCATCATCAGATCAGCTCCATGTCATCATAATATTGCATGGTCATCCAAATCACATGTGTTTGCGAAATTTCAGCTTAATCGGTTGCCTGGAAGTGGGTCTTAATTCAGCTTGCAAGATTCCACCCATACAAATATGAGCCAGTCACTGTAATATGACGCGACGTCACGCGCATAAAATGGCGGGCCGGCCGCCGCCCGCACTTTTAAAATTCAATATCTTGGAAACTAATTGACGTATCGAAATAATTCTTTCACGTGTATTTTTTATTTTTAACAGAGAATACAGAAAGCTAAAAAACAAAATTAGTGAACATTCTTCATTCTAGCTAAAAAATTAGTCATTTTGACCAAGGACTGATTTTTGCAGAGTGGTTTTGACCGATTATAAGTTTTGACTGCAACATCCATACTGAACAGCCCGACCCAACTATCAACCTAGAAAAAGTGTTCTGCGGCTAGGCATATTGTCTGTCACAATATTGATTGAGATGGTAATAAAAAAAATCTTAGCGATTCTCTAAGCCAGTGGTTCCCGAATGGTGGTCCGCGGAACCCTGGGGTTCCGTGGAAAGGCCGCAAGGGTTTCGTAAAAAATATTATCCCACGTTTCGTGACCGACGTTGTTCGCGCGCACCGACTTGTTTACGCACAAGGGAGGGGCAGGGCGTGCGGGCGGAGTAGTACGGGGGTTCCGCTAGGAAAAGTATAATCAATTAGGGTTCCTTGGCAAAGAAAAATTGGGAAACCCTGCTTTAAGCGACTCTTCGCTTTTCAAAGTATTTTTTTGTATTTGAAGCTTTTACCCGCGGCTTCTTCACCCGCGTGAAATTTAGTTTGTCACAGATCGTTATAAATTATAGCCTAATATGTATGTTATTCTGGGTTAAAGAATAATACTGTAAAGTTTCATTAAAATGGAGTAACAAACAACCAGACATCCAAACTTTCGCATTTATATTATTAGTAGGATCGTATTTGTAATATTAATAGTAGTGATTTTTTCAAGTTGTTTACTTAAAATTGAGATGGTAGTACATATATTCACCACTAGATGGCGTTGTCCCGTTTTAGCTCGCGCTAACATTTGTTTTTTTCCGGATCTACTAATACTGAACGTCCACTTTGCCTCGTTGGACCGACGATCTAAAGGTCGTTGTGGAAAACCTATTTTTGGATACAGTGGTCCAGTCTCGGCTGGAGTAACACTGTCGGAACGTATTGTAGTAAGTTGTTTGTGTAAGGCCCAGAACAGACGGTGAAACACAACTTCAACTTAGGGATGTTCCGATACCACCTAAGTATCGATACCTACTCATTTCGATAATACTCAAATCTTTTTTCGATACTACTTAAATAAGTACTCCTAAAGTATCGATACTTACTGATATCGATACTTTTTGGAACTTTTATTTTGTTTTATTATTTTGAGGGTGCTATCAATGAACGTTGAAGGACAATAATTTAAACAAAATTGAGAAGAAAACAACTATTTATTTATCGGTTTATGCCATGATAACATTGGAATAAACCGATGAATTTGATGATTACAATTAATAAAATTACTTGTAAATAGTGACTTAACACTTTCACAATGGCGGAATGGCGAGATGATTTGCGGGCGGGTGCGGGTGTCTCCTTCTCTCGCTTTCGGCTCGGGCTCTAGTAACTCGGTAACCGATTAAAGCTGATTAGCTGACTGTTTTTACTCTTTCAGTTCTGTATGATGCGTTCCATTGAGTTATAATGTACTACGTACTAGAGAAGACATGTCAACTAGACTGTTTCTGGCACGCAAACAGGTCCATGGACCGAAATTCAATTAGTATGTGCTCAGCGGTTGCTGTGACAACACGCTTGAGTGCAGTTTTGTTTTTTGAAATATGCCATCCTATAGACGAAAATACTGTTCAAATAACCCCAGATACATATTAAGTAAAAATCAAGGAATGACTTTTTACCATTAAGTTGTACATTTATGCACTTAAAACACTAATTTAATTTTAATTTGTTAATTACAAGGCGTCACCGCGGCGGCAGCCATTTTACGAAAATTTAAAAGAATAAAAATCGCAGACTTGACACTGACGCATAAATTAGTATACGAAAGGAAGGTTAAATACAGCAATAAAAAGATTTTTTTTTAGATTATAAGCACTTTGTATTGCACCAATTACTAATAGTCCCGTCCAGCAGCCCCTAGTGTTAAGCTAAATAAGCTTGGGTTACGGGTGGGCTCACACAATAGTCGTGCGGCATCATGGATCAGTGAGATTGTTTGAATCTCACTGCTGTTGTTCGTATGCGACTGGTTAGTTAGTAAATCACCCTAATTATTGACACCTAGCTCACGAGATAGGCTAAAATTATAATAATTGTACAGTGTGTCTGGTCACCAGTGTCCGACCCGTTAGGGCGCAATAATATGATCAATTTAATCGACAAATCTAGTATTAAAAAATTACAGCTATTTTAATTTTTTTAGTTTCTGAGTCCGGATGGATTCATTTATTTACCAAATCTACCGATGTACAGGACCTATGAGTATAAAAGTGATTCGTTCGACAGCTGAAAAAGTAAGCAATACGTTGTCATCAAAAGCTTCCATTTAAATTTCTTAGAAACACTTGAACGTAAAAAAATGATGCTTCTTTTTAGATTTTTCAATGTTACAAAAAACTAGAAAGTTTTACATTTTTAGATGCACTAAGTCACTACCTAAAAACTGATATACCTTGGCTTTAAATCAACTAGTCTAGGTGCTAGCTACATAGGAGATGCAGCGGTGAAATGGAGAGGTGGGAATAGTCCCGTAACTTCTACCTCACAGCTATTATACGTGTAACTCAACCACTGAGTTAGTTAACAATAGAGACAATAAAATAACTAGTTTCTGACTTTCAGTTATTTTATTGGTTCTGGAATGAAGGCGTGGGTCATGCCTAGCTTTGTTCCTACCGTTACGAGTGGGAATTTTTCTAAAATCTCAAGATGGACTGACTGAAGATAGCAGGAAGACGCTGGGTGCAGGCCACTATCAACTGGGCGATGTGGAAATCATTAGAGGAGGCCTTTGTTCAGCAGTGGACGTCCAGTAGCTAAAATGATGATGACGATGTTTCCTTACAGTATCCAATTCAATAGGCAGAAACTAAACGTAAACGAAGTGTCGCCTCTGTAATGGTATCATTATCTATAACTCATAATATTTCGTGCGCTGTTGGATGACAGTTTTAAACTAGAGATGGGTAATTTTTTTATCGAATTAGAAAATACCAGTTATCGATTCTCAAGGCGATTATCGATTACATTAGATTTTAATCGGGAAGAAAAATAATTAATGGCTTAAGCATCAGTATGAAGCCCATACGCACTTGTAGCACAAGTAACACGATTAGCCTCAGTCCCCTCAGTTGTGAATTCGGAATCGCCAGTTGTAATTTTAAAATCGCATCAGAGTGAAGTAACTAACACCAAAAAACGGCAGAGCGAAGTGATTTCGAATGTTTCAACTGCTACGTTTTGTCACTTGTCTAGGAGGGCTAATTTTAGTCTAAGGAAGGGGAGCTTAGATTACGTTACAGGAAACGCACAATATAATAAAAGAAAATAATGTAAGTAGCTGAACCTTTTTGCTATTGAGCACCATGAAAATTTAACACAATTTAGCCGATTTGTTTATTTTCACAATCGATTCACAATGTCTATGATGAGGCGACCGCAGGAACGTCACTATTCGTGCAATCCTATCAATGTAGTACGACATTTTCTGGTGCAGATTTTATCGCCATAAATTATGAAACTTGATAGTCATGGATTTGACTGACAGCTGTCCGTCAAATTCCCGCCCCGCACCCCGCACTGTACATATTTTGTTCGCGATGTCTGTTCTATACGTAGTAATATTACTTCAATGATGCGTTCTCGGTTTTTTTTATTGTTTTCGGTTGTTTTGCTGATTCGATTCGATACCAAGTATTTTTGTTTCGATACCGATTATGTATCGCAAAATTGATTCGATACAATAAATACTTGGTATCGAATCAAAAGTATCGAGTACCTACTCGTATTTATTAGTATCGGAATATCCCTACTTCAACTTTCTTATGAATGAAACTGAAACGGAAAGTTTCAAACTGGTCGCGTCATGTGTGGTCTCTCAACGGACGCTATGGCAGAAACTTAGATGCAACTTAGCAGTTGCAGTTTCGTTGCAGTTGCGTTTCACCGTCTGTTCTGGGCCTTAGGTAGGTGCGCCATTTACGCCAACTTGGTAAAACTATTTACAAACGTAAAAACTCTGTCAAACTTCATAAAAAAATATTCCATCCAACAACGTAAGGTTTAAAATCAGGGGCCAATCTATGGTCTTTTGAAGATGATTAATTTTTGTCGAAAATTTAAACTTTTTGGTTTTGATTTAATTAAGATCAAGCAATATCGTGAAAATAGCTCATTCTATGAAAAATGCTATCGTAACTAAAGAAGTAGAACATTAATTATCCTACTTCCTACTAATATTATAAATGCGAAAGTTTGGATGTCTGGATGTTTGTTACTCTTTCACACAAAAACTATTGAACGGATTTTGATGAAACTTTACAGCATTATTGTTTATAACCCAGATTAACATATAGGCTATAATTTATGACGATCTGTGACAAACTAAATTTCACGCGGGTGAAACCGAAGAAGTAGAACATTTATACCTTATAAATGAAATAAGATCCAATTGGTTTGATTAATCGTGATTTTTTTCTTATACATACTTTAGTTTAGGTCATTAAAGTCGTAGTATATAGATGACCCACGCTGAACTGTCCCACCAAACTCAATGACAGGGGGGCGCTACCATCGTTCAACTATATGGTTTCCAACATGGCAAAAATCGGAACCAGCGATCCGGTATTGACGGTGTGGCGCCCCGCTGTCAATGTTATGGATAGGACAGTTCAGTATTTTGGAACTATAGTTGTAGTTACGTCTGTCGGGAGTCTAAACAATTTTAGTTCCAATTTATGCCGCTACCAAAGTGATAGCGCTGAATCCAATCGGTCACAACTCGAGTTGATAGTTCGTTTATTCTCCACTAGATGGCGTTGTGCTGTTTTAACTCGCGCTAACATTTGATTTTTTCCGGATTTACTAATGCTGAACGTCCACAATGCCTCGTTGGACCGACGACCTATGGTCGTTGTGGAAATCATTGGTATTTTTGTATACAGTGGTCCAGTTTATGCTGGAGTAACACTGTCAGAAATGTCGTATATTACCCGACTGTAGTCAAACTAGCTTTTTCGTTCTGTTAGGCCCAAAACACACGGTGAAACGCAATTGCAACGAAACTACAACTTCTAGTTACTTTTGACACGGTAATACTTATGATAGTAGTATTACCGTGCTTTTGAGTTGCATCTAAGTTTCTGCCATAGATTCCGTTGAGAGACCACACATGACGCGACCCTTCAAACCGGTTTCAAACTGGTCGATGCAACTCAAAAATAACTAGAAGTTGCAGTTCCGTTGCAATTGCGTTTCACCGTGTGTTCTGGGCCTTAGTCTTTATCGCGTATTGTTTTCGTAATTATTAATTACTAGCTTTCCGCCCGCGGCTTCGCCCGCGTGGAATTTTGTGTGTCATAGAAAAACTTTATCGCGCGCGTCCCTGTTTCATAAACCGGGATAAAAACTATCCTATGTCCTTTCCCGGGACTCAAACTATCTCTGTGCCAAATGTCATTCAAATCGGTTCAGTGGTTTAGGCGTGAAAGCGTGACAGACAGACAGAGTTACTTTCGCATTTGTAATATTAGTATAGATAAATTAAATAAGATCCATTTGGTTTGATTAATGAGCTAAACTAAAATATGTATAATAAAAAAATCACGTAAAGTCATAGTCGTCGTTACGTCTGTCTGTTGTGGTCTGTCGGGAGAGTTTAAACAATTTTAGTTCAAATTTCTGCCGCTACCAGTGATGGCGCTGTGTACCATCGGTCACAACTTGAGTTGATAGTTCGTTTATTCTCCACTAGATGACGTTGTGCTGTTTTAATTCGCGCTAACATTTGATTTTTTCCGGATTTATTATACTGAACGTCCACTATGCGTTATTTAACTGACTTATGACCGACGCAAGGCATGCAGGTGTCATAGTTATATTTTTGAGTACAGTGGTCCAGATTTTCTGGAGTAACACTGTGAATACACTTAATATTATGCTCGTTACAATATGCACCGCCTTATTTAAACATTGGTTGTAGTTACGGTTAAAGTTAATTTTAAACGTTGTTCTTCGTCCCAGCCAGACAATTTTAGCGTGAAATCGTGTAACAATCGCTCTTGTCGTTTTATGAAAAAAAATCTTGCTGACACTTTTTTTTAAAGAATATTATAATTTGTTTTTCCACAAATTACTAATATAGTCCCGTTAACCCCTCGAGTAGGTACGAGTAAGCTTAGTATATCCAAAATACTGAACTGTCCTATGCATGACATTGACAGCGGGGCGCCACCGTGAATACCGGGTCGCTGGTTCCGATGTTTGCCATGTTGGAAACCATATAGTTGAACGATGGTAGCGCCCCCCTGTCATTGAGTTTGGTGGGACAGTTCAGCGTGGGTCATCTATATGCTCTGTAACGTCATTATTTTATGTCATCCCTCTCGTCCTGCTTCCACATCGGAACCAGCGATCCGGTATTGACGGTGGCGCCCCACTGTCAATGTCATGCATAGGACAGTTCAGTATTTTGGAACTGTACCTCAGGCACTGACTTGCTTATGTCCTGTCATCCGCTTTGCAATGGAGGGAAATCGAACCTTAATTTCGAACTCCTATTTTCTTCTGATTAAAATCGTTGCGGGTCCAATGACAGTTTAACTTTCCCCCGGGACAAACTTGGCCTTCATTGGTTGGGTTGTTAGCGGTCAAGCTGTAGATCCTGGCTACAAGGAGTTGCAGTGGTGGGAACGAGAGGTGGGATTAGTCCCGAATTACTGCGCCAGACCTATAACAATGTATATTTCTTTCCAGGTATCCACAGGCCAGTCATTCCAAGTCAAGGTGCGTTTCGACACTGAAGTCGACTTGACCTACTTCAAAAACGGAGGTATCCTGAACTACATGATCAGAAAGATGCTTTAATACACGCAGGTTGTGTATTTAACGTGTTTGTGTTCACAAATATAAGAGAAATTGGGTAATTGGCACCATTTAACTGTGATTCTAAGACCTTTAATCGAGAGAAAGTTAAATTTTTTAGTTGTTTTTGAAGATTTAAAACTCAATCTTTGAAGCAATGAGTAAAGTCCAAAATTACGTATGTGTTTACTATTACTAATGAAAAACTAATTGGTTTTTAATTCAAAGTTATTAAAACTCAAAACTTATTAAAACTAACTAAAAATAAAGGTAAAATTAGATTGTTACTTGTTTGGAATAAATAAACAATTTTATCGAATAACAAAAACAGTTGATGAACAAGTGGCGTCATTCAATCAATCAATTAATAAATAATTATTGTGTCGGTTACAATTATTCATAATTTTGACAAGTAAGCTTGTTTTTTTCTATACTAAATACCTAGATAAGTATGGAGAATTTCTCTTTCAAAATTGGTGCCAACTACCTAACTGAATTATCCACAATACTTAGTAAGCGCCATCTATTGGTGGAGCGGGGAACTAGCTGGTTAAGCAAAAATTACATGACACCGTTTGTTTTTCAAGTGTGTGTATTTTCTGTACTGTAAGAAATGTGGATATTTTATTAATCTTTTTTCTAAATACTTATGGGTACCTTTACTAGTGAGTAATTGATGGAACAATATGGCTTATATAGTGTAATTATTTTCTTGAAAATTTACTCAATATCTTGGTATTACTTCGTTTCATTCACGCAGACGCGCCCCACAATGTTTGGTCCCGGTCGCGCGGGGTGCGGGGAGTGTGGTCCGAGCAATCCGTAAGGCATTACTGGAGTGTGCGTGTGCACTCATGGAGCATTAGCGTGTACCGATAACACTCAAACATTCGCGGAAGAATGGTGGGGCGCGTCCGAGTGGATGAAACGATCTTTAGCTCTAAATATCTTCTCAGACTGAGATTTCTGTTATTTCTTACAGTTACGCCTTATACTCATACATGAAAAATGCTAAAAATCCATGATGGTAGTCGAAATATTCCATATTGTTAATGTAAATCAAAAAGTAGGTTGTACACAATTTATTTATTAAGCGAATATGGTATATGGATTTTGTATGGGATATTACGTTTTTATGATCACTGGGTGGTCTATTTTTTTATACAGGGTGTTTTATCATCAAATGTCATATTTTATTAGTTTAGTGTTTTTTCTGGTAATTCCGGTCGTGGAACACTAAATAATATTCTAACTGATAAATGAATTCTATGAAAAAGTAAAGTAATAAAATATGAATGCTATATTACGTGCTCAAGTTTATTGTTTATTAAAAATACGAACAGCCTGTATATAATATTGTTGTTGAGTTCTCAAAATGCGTTATGTAAAAATATTATGTAATAAATATTTATATATTTTTACGATGGCATTTTTCTTTATTCCCAGACTTCGTGTAAAAAAGGAACTATAGGTAGGTATAGTGCATAACTTAGGTTCATGTAGTAATGACCGTTCAAAGACATGTGTCGTAACAATGCTGTCACAGCATCGTTCGTTCGTTCGTTTCAGCCAAATGACGTCCACTGCTGGACAAAGGCCTCCCCCAAGGCTTTCCACAATGAACGGTCCTGCGCTGCCCGCATCCAGGCTCTTCCCGCGACCTTTACCAGATCGTCGGTCCACCTAGTAGGAGGCCTGCCCACGCTACGTCTTCCAGCCCGTGGTCGCCACTCGAGAACTTTCCTGCCCCAACGGCCATCGTCTCTACGAGCTATGTGCCCCGCCCACTGCCACTTGATTTTAGCAATTCTGCGAGCTATGTCGGTTACTTTGGTTCTCCTGCGGATCTCCTCATTTCTGATTCGATCACGCAGGGAGACTCCGAGCATAGCCCTCTCCATCGCTCTTTGGGTGACGACTGTGCGACGGGCGCCCGCAGTGAGTGTGCGAGCGCGACAGCAATATAATTACGCGCGAGCGATAAGGATGGGTAGCTTGGGGTCATTGGACAAAATTCTACGTGCTCAGAGACCAGGCTTTATACCTGTAGTTCTATACTACTGGCTGTACCTATTTCCAGGGTTAAAAAAATGAACCAAATAAAACACAGTTTTTGTATTAAAGTTACATGTTTATGAACTACTTACAGGATTCAGTTTTTTTTTCATCAAAAAAAGGCGTTTTCTACAGCCCGACCAATATAATACATTCTCAAGTAACTAATATATCATTATATATATATATATTTTTCTAGAAAAAATTATGACTAGTCTTTAAAAGTTACTTATGGCCGATTATTTTAATATTAAATTACATTTTCTTGTAAAATACGCAAAAACACGGAGCGGTTTTAAAATTAGTTGAAAAATTTAGCTCAATTTTTAGTTGTCCAGTTGGCAGTGACTGACTTAGGTGAATATTTATTATCGATCGAAAATAATAACTTTAAATGTAAATTAATAATCAAAATAGATTTTATTATACGCTCTTAAATAAGAGACAAAATTATGCAAATACCTGGCCTCCCAAAGCTGCCAAAAATCTGGCCAGTATGGAGTGTAATATTGTATTTTTTTATTTAATAAAATTATGTTAGGACAGTTTTAAATTGTATAAAAATATTAAATATCGTATGAGATTGACCAAATAGGTACACAACGTTGATTGACAAAGCTGTTTTGTAATAAGTAAGTTGCCTGATTTGCAACCAAAGTTAATAATTTCGATCGAAAATAATCTTTTAGACATCAGATTTTATTTATATTAAACCTCTTCTTTATTTTAAACTAGTGATGTGTACACATATTGCTTTTAAATTCCACTAAAATTAATATTGCACCTAAATTTAAACAAATAAAAATCTCCAAAAAAATTAGGAAGATAAAAATACATTATTTTAAATATATTTTTAAATCTAAATAGCTGTATCACTAACACATTTTATTGCTTAAATCATATTTATTCTACGTATTATTAATAAATTCATTTATGGATGTAAATATTAAATTTGAAAATGTTGGAAAAAAGTGTATTTAACTATTTCAGAAAAATAATGATCGTATTTTACTGTCTGTAAATATAAAGAAGAAATGAAAAACTAGGTTTAAAGTTCTGCTTAAATCTAAATGATTTCTTCCTGAGTTCAACCACTGAGCTAACCGTGTCATTTGTCACCGAAATATTCAAATGACTGTGAGCTACTGTCGTCCAATCAAAGTCAGTCTGTATCATCTTTAACATCATTGAAAATTGACAGTGGAAACATGTCTTGGTATCTATACCTAGATCGTTTGTTTTATCCACGAATTTTTGGTCTCAGTCGCGCGGGGTGCGGGGAGTGTGGTCCGAGCAATCGGTAAGGCATTATTGTAGTGTGCGTGTGCACTCATGGATCATTTAGCGTGTACCGATAACACTCAAACATTCGCGGAAGAATGGCGGGGCGCGTCTTCGTGGATGAAACGATCATAAAAAATTGGCAGTGAAAACAATGTATCTCAGGTGGCTCAGTGGTTGTAACGGCAACTCAACGGTTACAAAATCAAGTCCCAACTAACACATTTGAGTTACAAAATCGTAATCATATTATAAATGCAAACATCTCATTTATAAACCTAGTTGTTCATTTCAAGACGCGTGACCTTTAAGTATAGCATAAAAACGGGCTGAGCGAAGAGAAAAAGTAAAGTTCTTAATATTTAATATCATTATTTATGTTTGATTTTATTACGTCGTTTATCTTTCGCTTCGCTCAGCTTATGGGGACTATACAATGAGTTACACCAACAAATTATAGTAACGTAAGTAATTTGAAACGTTTTCTACTATCATACTAGTTTTTGTAGCGATGTTTTTAAAATTAAATATTGCTCATTGAATTTTTATTCACGTGCGTTTTCAAGCGTTTGGATTTTGGAACCATTACGCCGACAGTCGGGTAAAAACATTCAAATTCAATAAATGTTCTTAATTTTAAATTAAATGGGTTGGTGTGACTCATAGTAAGAAATAACAATGTTTACCAAGTGTAGATTTTTTCTGTTGCCATATTTTGAATTGGATTGTTCTCCAATTTATAGTTCGTTTCATCCACTCGGACGCACCCTACCAAGTTTTGGTCTCGGTCGCGCGGGGTGCGGGGAGTGTGGTCCGAGCAATCCGTAAGGCATTACTGTAGTGTGCGTGTGCACTCATGGAGCATTCGCGTGTACCGATAACACTCAAACATTCGCGGAAGAATGTGGGGCGCGTCCGAGTGGATGAAACGATGTATAGTTAGAATGTATATCTACATTTGGTTAAACATTTGATTCAGTGAGTTTTGTTCTAAACCTATATGTCATACAATATTTACATATTACACTAGAAGCCAAGTATCCTATACGAAATTATAGTCCATTTATGAAAAAAACGTCCGCCACTTAATATATTTATTTATTAATTGTTTTAAATATCAATATCTCTTCTTGGTACATTGACTGTGAGATAAATTAGATTTAAACCAGCTTAAAGGGCGTTTTACGGGGTGTCTTTCGGTATAACGACCAAGTGTGGGCAAGAACCAGTTTAATTAATAAATGGACTTCTGTCTGTCACAACACTTATAACTTTAAAGTCTTTGGTGTCTCAATCGTTAGACGATCTTAGCAAAATAATGGGCAAGCTGAAAGTGCTGACTTCTGTTGTACTGACGGCTAGCACGAAAACCTTTCGAGTTCGAATCGTTTGCGTATTCGAATCGCCATCAAAAGATTTAGTACGAAAACTACAACAGCGCCCTTGTGAACGTGTCGTAAAGTGAACTTAGTGTGAGAAATGGTTGCACGAAACTTATTTTGAGAATCAAAATTGTCACGTTATCGTTTAATTCGAAGATTGAGTATCGAATTTTGTCGAATACGCAAACGATTCGAAGACGAAAGTTGTTCATGCTGGAGGTACTGAGGGCTGAATGTGGGTTTACATCAAATGTCCTCACTAAAAAAATGTATGTAAATTTTAGTTCTTGAAAGTTTCCGCTAGGGGCGCTGTACTATCTGTCATTAATGTCATTTTTTACGCGCTCACTAGTGACGATGTTTGATGTAAACTCACACTAAGCCTTCTGGTCTACGGTCCCGGGTTCGATGCTCAGAGGTAACCACTTTGACACCATCCTATTTCGGCCTTTTTGTGCTATTTAATATTTGACCTTGTTTTTGAAAATATTTTTTTCTTTAGTCTGGTCGCCGAGCACGTAGAATTTTGTCCAATGACGCTCGCGCGTAGTTATATTGCTGTCGCGACTGTGCGACGGGCGGCCGCGGTGAGTGTGCGAACGCGACAGCAACATAATTACGCGCGAGCGATAAGGATGGGTAGCTTGGGGTCATTGGACAAAATTCTGCGTGCTCAGAGACCGGGCTTTAAACCCATTTATTACTAACTCTTTAAAGACCATACAACAGAAGTCAGCGGACGCAAAGCGCTCCCCCCTCCAATCACCCCGCGGCGCGAAGGGCATATAAGGCCGCGGCGGCGAGCGCGACGCTCAGTCGGCGGTCGGACGCCGAAGCGAACATAGGTGTTAACTCGTCCGCGTGCGCCGTGTGCGTGCCGCCAAGCGTGTGGAATTGGAAGATGTCGCTGACCTGTAAGTAATAAAAATGCAACTTAATATTTTTAATCAGCAGACGGAATATAATTTATACCAGAATGAATATGATTAGAAATCCAAAAGTCTCAGGTTTGATGGGGGCATTATTTTCTGCTCGGTTGGTGGTAAGGCTAAGCTCGCCTGGCTAGCTACCACCTAAGTCTATCGCTATTACAACGATATTAAAGTAGTTTCAGGAGTTAATTTGGAGATGGAGATGAAGCTAGTTCCACTATGGTTGAAATTTTCGGGTAACCTTCAACCTTCGGCTACCAAACTTTTACGAGGTGTCTACCACTTCATCATAATCATCATTTCAGCCATAGGACGTCCACTGCTGAACATAGGCCTCCCCCAACGATTTCCATAATGATCTAAATCCAGCGCCTTCCTGCTACCTTTGTAACCTACCACTTAAGTTTGGCAATTCTGTGGGTTATTTCTGTTACTTTGATTTTTGGTCCTGACCTCGTTCCAGCCGTACTATTCTTGGCCTGCACTATGCGCCTCAGCTATCCGCTAGCTTGGCTGGTGGGTGCTTTCTTGGTGTGAAAAAAAAAGCCTTAGCTAGTCCTCACCTCGTTCCACCCGTATTTGTTCTTGGCCTGCACGATAGTCTCGTACACGGCGCCTGGCTCTAACCCGCGTAGCTCGTGTGACTGTGCGTGAGCGCAGTTGCGAGTTTGACAGACTTTTGACGTTTGATAAAGTTAAGTAAGATGGTGCAAATGCTACCCAGCCGTAGTCTTGACTTGGCTTTTAAAGATACCCGACGCGACGGCGCAGCGTGAGACGCTGCTCACCTTAAGGTACCTCTTCACTAAGCAAGCCAAAAGCCGAGGGACACGGACGAGAATACTTAGAAGTTACTGCTGCCACCAGCAGCTATTCCATGCTGCCAACTCACAGATTTTCAGTGGGTGGGCTCCTTCCTTCTGGTGGGGAGAGAACCGCTTAATCCACTAGCTTGACTTCTAGCTGGTGGGTTAACCCTTTTTTTTTTAAACATTGGCTAGCTGGTCCTCACCTCGTTCCAGCCGTATCTGTTCTTGATCTGCACTGTGTGCCTCAGCTATCCGCTAGCTTGGCTGTTGGACTATCTTGGCGTGAAAAAAAAAAGCCTTAGCTAGTTCTCACCTCGTTCCACCCGTATCTGTTCTTGGCCTGCACGATGGCTTCGTACACGGCTCCTGGCTCCAACCCGCGTAGTTCATGAGACACGCGGTGCGTGAGCGCGCCCGCCGGCGCCGGCGCTGGGATTACCACGTCGTGCCAGCTTACAGACCAGTTCGCACCTCGTGTTCTAGGGCTTGGTTGGGGCTTGTTGTCCTTGTCACAGAGACATCCAGTCTTTGTTGCAGGAACTGTTATTTGCAGGGTCATACGTTGACAGTAGTGGCACGGGAATGACTAGAGCCAGCTTACAGACTAGTTCGCACCCCGTTCTACCCATTTTCTACAAATTACTTACTGATCATGAAAAGACTGTGGAGTTTCTTCATGATCAGTAACTAATTTACATCAAAGACTACACTAAGCCTTGGTTTGACCTAGACTAGACTGTTAGACGGAAATAGCTGTGTGCTCTCTTTGCCTCCCGTCCTGGAAAACTTGTAGAGCCCGCCGTATAGAGACTATGATAGAGAAGGCTTTGTCCGGAATCCAGCGAGTTCCATACCAGTTATGGCGAGTGACAGAGTACCAGTGTCTTTTTAGTGGATGTGCTTCGTCTTTCTGTCTTAATGGGTCACTAAGACTTTTTTCCCCATCAAAAAAAGGAGTGACTCCAACGTACGAACTCCATATCAATCCTCGAGCTGTCGTCTCAAAGTAGCTATCTAAGGGAATACCTACAGTTATTACAATTTTAGAAACTCCTCACCTCGTTCCACTCATATCTGTTCTTGTTTTAACTGGCGAGGCAACTCACTCAAGCTTCTGAAGGCGTCGTCAGGTTTTTAGTGGGGGTCCTCTCTTCTGGCAGGGTAAATCTTAGCTTGCCTTCTGGCTGATGGGCACTGTCTTGGAGTGGAAAGAAACTTGGCTAGTGTGTTCTCACCTCGTTCCACCCGTATCTGTTCTTGGCCTGCACGATGGCCTCGTACACGGCGCCGGGCTCGAGCCCGCGTAGCTCGTGTGTGACTGTGCGTGAGCGCAGTTGCGAGTTTTACAGACTTTTGACGTTTGATAAAGTTAAAGTAAGATGGTGCAAATGCTACCCAGCCGTAGTTTTGACTTGGCCTTTAAAGAGACCCAACGCGACGGCGCAGCGTGTGACGCTGCTTTACCTTAAGGAACCTTTTCACTGAGCAAGCTAAAAGCCGAGGGGGACACGGACGAGAATACTTAGAAGTTACTGCTGCCACCAGCAGCTATTCCATGCTGCCAACTCACAGGTTTTCAGCTGGTGGGCTCCTTCTGGTGGGGAGAGAACCGCTTAATCCACTATCTTGCCTTCTAGCTGGTGGGTTAAGGCATTTTTTTTAAACATTGGCTAGTTGGTCCTCACCTCGTTCCAGCCGTATCTGTTCTTGATCTGCACTGTGTGCCTCAGCTATCCGCTAGCTTGGCTGTTGGACTATCTTGGCGTGGAAAGAAAACATTGGCTAGTGTGTCCTCACCTCGTTCCACCCATATCTGTTCTTGTTTTAACTGGCGTGGCAACTCACTCAAGCTTCTGAAGGCGTCGTCAGGTTTTTAGTGGGGGTCCTCTCTTCTGGCAGGGTAAATCCTAGCTTGCTTCCTGTCTGTAAGGCACTTTCTTGGCGTGGAAAGAAAACTTAGCTAGCTAGTCCTCACCTCGTTCCATCCGTATCTGTTCTTGGCCTGAACGATGGCCTCGTACACGGCTCCCGGCTCTAACCCGCGTAGTTCATGAGACACGCGGTGCGTGAGCGCGCCCGCCGGCGCCGGCGCTGGGATCACCACGTCGTGCCAGCGGCCTGGCTGCTGGAATGACTCGTTGATCTGGAAGTAGAGAGGCTGTTTTTAGTAGGTATTGACTTCTTCTTCTTCCTCGGTCCCTCACTGATGAGGATCGCGACCACAGATAGTGTTCCTCCACAGACTGCGTTCATAAGCTGTGTGGACCGCACGATGCAAACTCCCGCCCACCGTCTTCCTCACCGCGTCCGACCATCTCGTCGGTGCCCTGCCCCGAGCGCGTCTGCCTTCCATTTGTCCCAAGATAATTTGTTTCTCCAGACAATGCCTTGGAGACCGCATAATGTGTCCAAAGAAACAGAGGGTACGCTTTAGGCATATAGTGGAGACACTTGGAGAGCCGCGAGAGGTATTGACTTGGTTGAGTTGATATTGAGCAGTTGATAGTTGACTGTACTAATGAATGGATAGTTGATCACTAAGTCGTGCCAGCGGCCTGGCTGCTGGAATGACTCGTTGATCTGGAAGTAGACAGGCTGTTGTTGGTTACTGATTATTTTGGGCAGATAAAGGAACTAAAGCTTGGTCCGTGAGCACGTAGAATTTTGTCCAATGACCCCAAGCTACCCATCTTTATCGCTCGCGCGTAATTATATTGCTGTCGCGACTGTGCGACGGGCGCCCGCAGTAAGAAAGAATTGGGCAGTTGATAGTACTGTACTGACTAATAATTGAGCAGTTGATCACTATATCATGCCAGCGGCCTGGCTGCTGGAATGACTCGTTGATCTGGAAATGAAGAGGCTGTTGTTAGTAGGTACTAATTTGGACAGTTGATGGAACTGACTACTAATTAATGAGGAGTTGAGTTAAAACAATTGAAAGAAAGAAAGAATTGGGCAGCAGCATCACTATATCATTCCAGCGGCTTGGCTGCTGAAATGAAAAGGCTCGTTGATCTGGAAATGGAGAGGCTGTTTTAGTAGGTACTGATTTGGTTGAGTTGTTATTGAGCAGTTGATAGTTGACTCAGGATGGAAGAAAGAGAGAGCGAGACAGGGAGAGAGAACGAGATAGAGTGAGAGAGAGAGCAAGATTGAGAGAGAGCGAGAGAGAGAGACGCCGTTGCACATGATAGCGTCTCGCTATGCGTGAGAGAGATGGTTATATGTATTAGACACCTCTACGTGCTTGTACCACGGGAGCTAGAGAGAGAGACTGAGAGAGAGAGAGCGAGACAGAGAGTCTGTCACCTAGGTTGTTCTAAAAATACTGCGCTGCGTTGTAACTAGCAGCTGTCACCTTTAATATACTAAAAAAACACTACGTTGCGTGTCATTCCGCCATCACCTCGTCTCCCAGTCTTTTCGTCCTTTGTCGCACGTCGTTTCTTCTTCATCTTGTGCCACCTAAAAGGTATATTGATGTCTTACCGCCAACTGCCGGTATAATAATCGCAGCTCATCCAGCGGAGGGTAGCTGTCAACAGCGAAAGCGAGCGTGTAAGCGCGCGCGCGGCGAGCGAGCGGCGGCGACGTGAAGCGCGCAGGGCCCGGACGCCCGGACACTTCTACGTGCTGACGCGCGCGGGAGGGAGGGAGGGAGAGGGAGAGAGGGACAGAGCGAGAGCAAGATTGAGAGAGAGAGAGACAGCAAGATTGAGAGAGAGAGCGAGACAGACAGCGAAAGAGCGAGACAGAAAGAGATATAGGGAGAGAGAGAGAGAGGGAGGGAGAGAGTGAGAGATAGAGAGAGGGAGAGAGATAGAGTGAGACAGACAGAGAGAGAAAGCGAGACAGACAGAAAGAGAGAGCGAGAGACAAACAGAGAGAGAGAGAGAGAGAGCGAGACAAACAGAGAGAGAGAAAGAGGGAGAGAAAGAGCGAAATAGAGAGAGACGCCGTTGCACATGACAGCGTCTCGCTTTGCGTGAGAGAGATGGTTATATTAGACACCTCTACGTGCTTGTACCACGGGAGCTAGAGAGAGAGACTGAGAGAGAGAGAGAGCGAGACAGAGAGAGTCTGTCACGTAGGTTGTCCTAAAAACACTGCGCTGCGTTGTAACTAGCAGCTGTCACCTTTAATATACTAAAAACACTGCGTTGCGTTGTCATTCCGCCATCGTCTCGGCTCCCTGTCTTTTCCTCCTTTGTGTAGGTACTCGCGCGTGCCGTCGCCGTTTCAGCGCACCATGTCACCAGGCGTCGCAGCGCTGTCGCAGCGCACTGTCAACGCTCATGTGGCTCTAAGAGTTTACTATGTGACTCACCGCCAACTGCCGGTACAATAATCGCAGCTCATCTAAAGGCGGGTAGCTGTCGACAGCGAAAGCGGGCGTGTAGGCGCGCGCGCGGCGAGCGAGCGGCGGGAACGGGACAGAAAGAGAGAGAGAGAGAGAGAGAGAGAGAGAGAGAGAGACAGAGCGAGAGCAAGATTGAGAGAGAGACAGCAAGATTGAGAGGAAGAGAGCGAGACAGAGGGAGAGAGAGAAACAGAGAGAGGAGAGGGGGAGGGAGAGATAGAGAGCGAGGGAGAGAGAGACAGTGAGAGAGAGAGCTAGAGAGCGAGCGAGAGAGAGCTTGAGATAGAGAGAGAGCGAGACAGAGTCTGTCACCTAGGTTGTCCTAAAAATACTGCGCTGCGTTGTAACTAGCAGCTGTCACCTTTAATATACTAAAAAACACTGCGTTGCGTTGTCATTCCGCCATCGCCTCGTCTCCCAGTCTTTTCGTCCTTTGTCGCACGTCGTTTCTTCTTCATCTTGTGCCACATAAAAGGTATATTGCGAGAAAGAGAGGGAGAGAGAGAGATAGAGGAAGAGAGAGAGAGCGAGAAAGGGAGGGGGAGAAAGAGGGAGAGAGCGAGACACGGAGAGAGAAATAGAGGGAGAGAGAGTGAAAAATTGAGAGAGAGGGAGAGGGAGGGAGACAGAGCGAGAGCAAGATTGAGAGACAGAGAGAGAGCGAGACAGAGAGAAAGAGAGAGGGAGGGAGAGAGATAGCGAGACAGAGAGAGAGAGAGAGAGAGCGAGACACAGAGAGAGAGAGACAGAGAGAGAGAAAGCGAGACAGAGAGAGAGAACGAGACAGAGAGACCTTCTCTGAGGGAGGGAAAGAGATAGCGAGACAGAGAGAGAGGGAGAGGGAGGGAGAAAGATAGCGAGACAGAGAGAGAGAGAGTGAGAGAGAGAGAGAGAGAGCGAGCGAGAGAGAGCTTGAGATAGAGAGAGAGCGAGACAGAGAGTCTGTCACCTAGGTTGTCCTGAAAATACTGCGCTGCGTTGTATTCTAGCAGCTATCACCTTTGATATACTAAAAAATACTGCGCTACTTTCTCACTCCGTGATCGTCTCGGCTCCCTTTGCTATCTCTTTGTGTAGGTACTCGCGCGTGCCGTCGCCGTTTCAGCGCACCATGTCACCAGGCGTCGCAGCGCTGTCGCAGCGCACTGTCAACGCTCATGTGGCTCTAAGAGTTTACTATGTGACTCACCGCCAACTGCCTATAAAGTGTCTGAAACTGTCACATTCCTAAAAAAAACTGCGCTTACATACGTTGTTACTCCATCATCGTTTTGTCTCCCTGGCTTTCGTCGCACGTAGTTTCGACGTGCTCCACCTTCAGTTCCTCGTAAAAGTTTCACCAAAAAACTTCTGGTAACTTACCGCCAACTGCCTATAAAGTAGTCGCAGCTCATCTAAAGGCGGGTAGCTGTCGACAGCGAAAGCGAGCGTGTAAGCGCGCGCGCGGCGAGCGAGCGGCGGCGACGTGAAGCGCGCGGGGCCCGGACGCCCGGACACCGACACGTGCGCGAGCGAGAGGGGGAGGGAGACAGAGAGAGGGAGAGGAAGAGAGGGAGGGAGAGAGGGAGGGAGGGAAAGAGCGAGACAGACAGCGAGAGAGCGAGACAAAGAAAGAAAGAGGGAGAGAGCGAGACAGAGAGAAAGGGAGAGAGAGAGAGAGAGAGACAGACAGAGAGTGAGAGAGCGAGACAGAGAGAGAGGGAGACAGAGTGAGAGAGAGAGAGAGAGAGAGCGAGACAGAGAGGGTGAGAGAGAGAGCGAGACAGACAGAGAGAGAGCGAGAGACAAACAGAGAGAGAGAGAGAGAGAGAGCGAGACAGACAACGAGAGAGCGAGACAAAGAAAGAAAGAGGGCGAGAGCGAGACAGAGAGAAAGGGAGAGAGAGAGAGAGAGAGACAGACAGAGAGTGAGAGAGCGAGACAGAGAGAGAGGGAGACAGAGTGAGAGAGAGAGAGAGCGAGACAGAGAGGGTGAGAGAGAGAGCGAGACAGACAGAGAGAGAGAGCGAGAGACAAACAGAGAGAGAGAGCGAGGGAGCGAGACAGAGAGAGAGAGAGAGCGAGACAGAGAGAGAGAAAGAGCGTAATAGAGAGAGACGCCGGTGCACATGATAGCGTCTCGCTTTGCATGAGAGAGATGGTTATATTAGACACCTCTACGTGCTTGTACCACGGGAGCTAGAGAGAGAGACTGAGAGAGAGAGAGAGCGAGACAGAGAGTCTGTCACCTAGGTTGTCCTAAAAATACTGCGCTGCGTTGTCACTAGTAGCACAGCTAGTAGCTACTGCTGTCATCTTGGATATTTTTCAATAAAAACACTGCGCTGCGAACGTTGTCTAGCCGTCATTGCTCAGTCTCCCTAGATCCTTGTAAATTACGCGCGCGTTCCATCGTTTCATTCAACACACTGCGTCACTGCTCTGACGTCACAGTGCTGACGTCACGCTATGTCAAAGATACTCGTATGTAACTCACCGCCAACTGCCTATAAAGTAGTCGCAGCTCATCCAGCGGAGGGTAGCTATCAACAGCGAAAGCGAGCGTGTAAGCGCGCGCGCGGCGAGCGAGCGGCGGCGACGTGAAGCGCGCAGGGCCCGGACGCCCGGACACTTCTACGTGCTGACGCGCGCGTCCGAGGCTGTTGTCCGCCACGCAGCTGGAAGGTAAGAAGAAGGGTCATTATACTCATTATTATTAAACAAAACCCTTTGTTTGTCACCTGTCATCCGCTTTGCAATGGAGGGAAGTCGAATCTTAATTTCGAACTCCTCCTATGTTCTTCTGATTAATTTCGCTGCGGGTCCAATGACAGTTTAACTTTCCCCCGGGACAAACTTGACCTTCATTGGTTGGGTTTTTGTGGCGGTCAAGCTGTAGATCCTGGCTACACAGGAGTTGCAGTGGTGGGAACGAGAGGTGGGAATAGTCCCGTATTAAACAAATAAGTGTTATGTAAATCTTTGGGGAGGCCTTTGTCCAGTAGTGGACGTCATTTGGCTGAAACGAACGAACGTAGACGTGTTACTTTTCGAACCGCTCCAAAACAAAACAATATGGAGCGTACAATACAAAAAGGAGTGTTCTATGTTTACAGGAGATGTGACAAAGGGGCGTGGCCGGTGTCGCAGCAATATGCCCAAAAATAGAACATTGCTCGTGAATGCAATGATGACAGCAGCGACGTCGCGTAAAGTTGCGTCATACTAAAGATTATTCGAACGTTGAGTACTGATACCGCAGGTGGATAATGAGCACTTATTTTGATTACTTTGTGTGCGTGAATTATTTCTAATGCGACACTGAGTTTCGAACTCAGCGCATTAGTTGGCATATCTCTAATACCTTAGCTTCGTCTTTAAGTAAAAACAAGAAGGGGGGCTTTTTAACTCACCTGTAGTTACCGAAGTCCTCTGGCTGCACGTTAGCGATGTGCAGGGTGTGGTTGTTCCCTCTCGCCGACATGGTCACCCTCTCGGAGGCACTCAGAGGGAACGAGTTTTGGTACCAGGACACCTGGAAGGAAGACGATTGTGGTTTAATTTGTATAGTATAGCACAAAAACTCCACTAATGTTAGTTTCGTAAAAAAAAACTTTTAGTCCGTCAGTTATATTATCAAAAAATATTCGACACGTATTTTTTTATTTGTCAATCACACAACCTAATTACGAAGTTATGACGCGATGAAGTTCCGCGTGACGTCACAAAGTGCTACACTTTTAAGCACTACTTGACGTGGCTCTTCTTTTGAACTTTGGCGTGCTTTACCTCTTTCAATTTTTATTATTTTGAAAAGGTGAAAAATACGTGTCGAGTATTTTTTGATAAGTTAACCGACGGACTAATTCAAACTCTTCCTTCTTTAACTAAAATAGAGAAACGCGGGTCTCAACGTCGCTGGGTGCGAAGTACTAGGTGGGGGTAACATAATCTATCGCAGCGCTCATGGTGGTCAAAAGTAGAAATAATGTAAGCTCTGTCATCAGATGTATCTGTCAATGGCAAAGCGATTCTACATAATACATTTTAATATCATTAATTAATCGCATGAAAAGGGTCCTACTGGGAACTTAAATAAAAGAGTGGACTGTATTTCGATAGGGCTGGTTTAATAGCCGTTTACAATTTGGAAATAACTAGACTATACAACGTGGTAGTACAAAAACGAGTCACAGTAGTTGTTGTGCACAGATGTTTGCCTTATGATGAGAGCGTGAATTATTGAACTCTGCCCTTGTTTTGTTCTTAACCCTACAGTGGTCGCGTAGATTACACCCGTAATCCACTCGTGCAAATTGTCGAATATTTTGAAATCGGTCAACGCGATCGTTTTGATACTTCGTGTACTTTAAGTTGCATAGTCGAAGATCACACTTAATGACATGTGAGCGCCAGGTCGCTTGTGGATGTGTCGCAGGAGCCCCGTAAATGCCGATGGTCTACCCGTGTAATCCGCGCGACCAATTACGTAAGTATTTTTTAAGTTACCGTTTTTACTTAATGTGTTTGTTTTTGCATTATTAGAGTAAATTAATGGTTTATAATAAATAATTACGGCATAGGTATGTATTTACATTTGTGTTTTCAATAAAATCATTGTACCTATTTCAGATAAAAATCATGAACAATAGAAAAAAAGCACAAATTGCAGAATGGCTAGAAGTAATTGACAATGAAAGCGTATCTTCTGCCGAGTCTTCGGTTTCTGATGAAGAAGTGCACATCCTTCCACAAGAGAACAAGTTTCTCAGACCAGTGATTAGCCATCTAACTCAAAACCATCACAGCGGAGTTTTTTAGGTCGCTACTTTTACTGCGGAAGAAAGCGAAATCGAAGTACTGGAAATACTTGTAATTCGTGCAACAAATTTATTTGTCCCTATCATTCCATGATGGCCTGTAGCTCCTGTTCAAAATATAAATAATAAATAAGTGCAATTAGTACTGGATAATTTATAAACTGCCAAAGTTGACATTTTCTTGATGAAAAATGATGATTTTTATGTTTTGGTTAATTTATAAAAACTGAGAAGAACTGCTCGTTTCTTTGTTTGATTATTTCATTAACTAATACATAACAATAAACATAAAAAATAAAGAAACATGTTTTTATAAAGGTACGTCTTCTTTTTTTACTCCATAAAATGGCTTACGCATGTAATCCGCGCGACCATTAACGTAATATTTTAGAGCGCGACCACCGTAGGGTTAATTCTTCTACATCTCGGACTTGTCCAGCCAATACCAACAACTTTCCTTTAAATACGGTTTGTGGTTGGAATTTGATATTGTAACACTCACAAACCCGGTCTTCAAAACAATACTCATTTCGATCTGAAAACGATATTTAATTTATTACTAGCGATACAGGAACATTTAAATATATTTACTGTTATACAATGAAACCGTTAAAGTAGCTTTTTCTTTTTGTTTTACTGTAAAACTACAACTATAAATGAAGTAAACAAACCCTGACACAATCAAAATTAAACACACTTTTTGGACTTACCTCATTACATTTGAATGACCAAAATGATTCCAAAACTTATTTTCCACCCAAATCGTGGTATCACAACAATTTATTAGTCGAAAATATTTGTTATTTTTTCATTTCGATATTTTTTCACAATTATACGACCTAAATGTCAATGTGACAGAGCCCACAAAGTTGTGGACGCTAGTTGGCGCTGTTATCGTGCACAGAGCCAATATGAGTTACATAATTTGTATAGATGACCCACGCTGAACTGTCCCACCAAACTCAATGACAGGGGGGCGCTACTATCGTTCAACTATATGGTTTGCAACATGGCAAAAATCTGAACCAGCGATTCGGTATTGACGGTGGCGCCCCACTGTCAATGTCATCGACAGGACAGTCCAGTATTTTGGAACTATATTCATGGCTTGACGTTTCGGCTGCTAAGCTTTTCCTTTTTTATAGCCTGACCAGGAACATAAAAACCCTGGCATAGAGGCGCGTCAATTGCATTTGATAGTGCAACACTGAGTACAGTCGTACCTGTGTTAAATTAATAGGCTAACTTTAAGGATTACGGGCTAATTTGATATTTTCATAAATTAACGAAAAAATATTATTATAGGTAACCTGATTTTAATAAATTAAATGAAACCATCAATCGAGCTAGTAGATTTATTTTATTATTCATCAATAATCAAATTCAGAACTTGAATATTCAACTGCAATGTCTGCTCATGAACGCTTCAAACTCGGTACTTCTTTCCCAATCCTATAAAATTCAACACTTAGAAAGTGACAATTTTTTAAAAATAGGTAGTTGAAACAAACCACAGCTAATTTTCATAGTGGACTGTACTATACGATAAACATGTCAGTCAATTTGACAACCTTTGTCGGAAACATTATTCAATGAAAATATTGTCCGAACCCTTAGTATTTCTCTTCGACAAATACTTTAACACATTGTGAACCACTTTTCTTTCACGACTAAAAAAATATTTTAGCAATTTAATTCATAAAACCAATTGCGCACATTTAAAATATAGTTTGTTTACACTTTGACAGCAATAGACTGACATGCAAGGTGACATGTCAATGAAGTTTTCAGTTACTGTTGCCATTAAAAGAAATTAGTACCATTAGTTTTCCGCAACATGGCGAGGGTTTTTATGTTCCTGGTCAGGCTATAATCAGGAAACATGTCTGTGGTGCATAATCTTTTTTTAAGAGTAGGCGCACACCGTTGATTTTTAGTTGGCCGATAGTTGTGCCCGATTTCAAATTGTATGAAGAATCGGCCAAATCGAATCGGCGTAGTGTGCGCACTCCCATACACGCTCATACTGATCAACTGCCCGAATTAACTATCGGCCGACGAAAAATCAACGGTGTGCGCCTACTCTAAAGGTTACTTTACCTTTGTTTTGTCACCTGTCATCCGCTTTGCACTAGATGGAAGCTGAACCTTAACTTCGAACTCCTATGTTCTTCTGATTAATTTCGTTGCGGGTCCAATGACATTAACTTTCCCTCGGGACAAACTTGACCTTCACTGGTTACTGGCGGTCAAGCTGTAGATCCTGGCTACACAAGAGTTGCAGCGGTGGGAAAGAGAGGTGGGAATAATAGTCCCATACAGGCACTCTCACAAAACTTCTGACTTACCTCAGCTGGCGGGTCGGCGAGCACTGTGCACAGTAACTCCGCTCTGAAACCCTCTCCCGTGTGCACCCACGATCGCTCCACTGTGATCTCGGGCGGGTCTGGAATAAAAATAAACAGATTATTATAAGTTTATTCAACTTTCAAGGCAAGGATTTTTGCGGGTGATAAATCCTCTGACAGAAAAAAAGCTTAATTATACATACAGGGTGGAATTTTGTAATGCCACCTGGAGGGAAAGTACTCTTAATATTGTAGATAGAAAATTTTTCTCAAAGAAAACATTTCTTTATTTTTGAAATGTAATAGAACTGCATTCAAAGATTTCCAAAAATTTGCTTGCCACACCCGGGAATCGAACCAACTAAAATCTGTTAAAAATTACACCTTGTATTTTTATTACATCGATCGTTAGGGTTAAGTATTAGGATGAAATCTCTCTAACAAACTTGATAAATCAAATGAAAAGAATACCATGAAATCTTAAATTATTTCAATTATGTTACAGAAAATTGTATGGTATGGTAGTGAATTTTCCGAAAAATTTCGAAAATCTTTGAATGCAGTTATCTTTCTTTTCAAAAATAAAGGAATGTTTTCTTTCAGTAAAATTTTCTATCTACAGTATTAAAGAGTACTTTCCCTGCAGGTGGCATTACAAAATTCCACCCTGTATATCGATAATGGTCCTTAACTCGTTACAAGTCTGCTTCAAAGTTTCAAACAGAGAGAGAGAACTCACACTAAGCCGAGTTTACATGAAACGTCCTCACTAGTGTGAAAAAAACATGTGAAAATTTTAGTTCTTGAAAGTATCCGCTAGGGGCGCTGTACAATCCGTCATACATTTAATGTCATTTTTATGCGCTCACTGGTGACGACGTTTGATGTAACTCACACCAAGCCCTCAGATATCACCATTGCCTGAGGATCTGTTTGAAACATTGCGTACTTTTGCTTCTGACCTAAAAGGGGCATTTTGGCCCAGGGGGGATTCTTTGTTTCTGACCTAAAGCGGGCATTTTGGCATAAGGGGCATTCTAGCACAGGAGGGTGCAAAAAGGGTCTCCCTATCAGTTGCTCATTGCTGGAGAGCTCAGAGGGTGCAGATGCTCATTGCTCACTTAAGTAATCAAACTCACAGAGCACTTGCAGCTGAAACTCCGTCACAATCGGTGGCCCAACTCCATTGTCGACAGTACACGCGTACCGGCCGCTGTGCGTCCGCTCCAGTCGCGACAGCTGGAGTTGCGGACTCTCGCCGAGCCTGGTGTTGCTGTCGTTTTGGAAGGACACCTGGAAAGATAATATTATAGTTGTTAGGATTTTTGCATGATGCTAAACTTCGTTTCAGCCAAATGAGCACGGGGTTGGCAGCCGCGCGGCACTCCAGCACCGCACCAAATTATTGTGGTGGTTTTATAAGGCATAGGGATGCCAGCCACGTGACCACCGAGCTATATTGGGTAACTTGACTTAATGTCTTATGTCCGTTAGCGCGTTCGCTCTTGAGCTTCACGTTTGATCTCGCTCCAAGTCTTGCCGATCTTCTTCGCCCCGTCTGCTATAGTGCGCCTAGGGTTGCCAGGTGTCCAGCTTTTGTTAGGCTTTTTATTTGGTACGCCAGGCGAAAGTCGAGCCACAGAATAATACGAAGCGCACGCATCAGGATGTTAGCAACTGATGATGATAGTAGGTAAGGTACTCACTCGTGTCGTTTTTTGCCACGTGACAGTCGCCTCTTGTCGTGGGTATTTAGCGAATGGGTTTGTGTGTTCCTATTTGAATATTGCGTATTTTAAACTGGGTAGTCTTACCAGTTTATGCCACGTGACGGTAGGCACGGGGTTGCCAGCGGCGCGACATTCTAGCACCGCCGCGCCTCCGCACCGAGCGGCCGCGTGTCGCGAATCGGCGCGCGCACAGATGGCGGTACTAACACCTCCATTGTGTGCTCTATTACAACTACATAAGGTCGAGTTATGGGGGGATTTTGTCTTAATCGCCACGCTTGGCAGGCGCGTTGGCGATCGCAGTTTTTTTTAAGGTGTCGCACGCAGACGCTGCTGCCCGTCCGGTGCTGCAGTGATGTCGCCTCTTACGACACGCCTCCTGTTGGCGGTGGGGAAGAGTATTCTTTATGGCCGTCCCCACACGGCACTGGATCTGATGAAGGTCGCGGGAGATGCCTGGAACCCGGTAGAATCGGTCTTTGTGGAAATCTTAGGGGGAGGCCTTTGTCCAGCTGTGGACGTCTTTCGGCTGAAACGAACGAAGGTCCGTGCGATTGTCTTTCAATCTTCGAATCGGTGGGTATTACTGCCCTGAAACAGGTTAGTAGCTACTCACCATTTTTTGCCACGTGACAGTCGTTGGTATTTAGCGACTGGCGGTTTGGGTTTTCGTGTGTACGTACCATCGGCAACAGTGTCAACTGCCCATTGCCGGTCGTGTCGTCTCGCTCTATCGCAAAGAATCACCATTTGTGTAGGTGTGTGTGTACACCGTGTGTAGGTACCTATGAAAACTGTGGGTAGACTCACCAGGATCACATTTGACGGCTTGAGTTTCAGTGGGTATTTAGAGAAAGAAAGACGGAATTTTATGGGTAATTTTGTGGGTATTTTTCTATGAAAACTGCGGGTAGTCTTACCAGCTTGTGCCACGTGACGGTAGGCACGGGGTTGCCAGCCGCGCGGCACTCCAGCACCGCCGCACCGCCGCGCCGCGCGGCCGCGTGTCGCGACTCGGGCGACCTCCACTGTGTGGCCTCTATTACAACTACATAAGGTCCTGTATTGATCGGCTTGGTGCGATGTCGTTTGTCCAATGACCCCAAGCTACCCATCCTTATCGATCGCGCGTAATTAAGTATATTGCTGTCGCGACTGTGCGACGGGCGGCCGCGTGTCGCGACTCGGGCGACCTCCACTGTGTGGCCTCTATTACAACTACATAAGGTCGTATTGATCGGTTTGGTGTGATGCCGTTTGTCCAATGACCCCAAGCTACCCATCCTTATCGCTCGCGCGTAATTAAGTATATTGCTGTCGCGACTGTGCGACGGGCGGCCGCGTGTCGCGACTCGGGCGCTAGCACCTCCACTGTGCAGCCTCTATCACAACTACATAAGTTCCTGTATTGATCGGCTTGGTGTGATGTCGTTTGTGTTTCCACTGTGCTAGTGATCGTATCTCACATGTCTAAACTCTCAGATGAGTTGAAGGGCTCTGAATCTCTGATGTTCTCATATCCCTTAGTCGCTTCTTACGACATTCACATGAAAGTGGATCTTATTCTACTCTTACTACTTGCAGCTGATGATTCGTTGTATATAAATTATGGTGGTGGTTTTATATGGCACAGGGATGCCAGCCTATATTGGGTAACTTGACTTAATGTCTTATGTCTCCTAGATGGGGCAGAGGGCGTCCATAACAGTCCTCCATAGCGTTTGATCTTGCTCCAAGTCTTGCCGATCTTCTTCGTCTCGTCTGCCATAATGCGCCGCCAAGTTTGTTTTATATTTGGGTAAGCCATTTTACATTTTCGTGCGAATTTCTAAGATTTTGGAAGCATGAATTACTATCTTAAGCAACACCCAGAGATTATTTAATAAATGCGAAAGATAGGTCAATCCTTGGTGTTGACCATTAATGAAACGGATTTACTAAAACTCTTTTGCTTAATTCACAGTGCCCCATCTCCCACAACCATTTTACGGAAAAATTGCCGCAGACTCATTTTCAAAGTCCTGTATCTATTATTTATGCTCATATAATAAGCTTAAAAATATATAGTAATCATCGGACATATATTCTTGTAGTCCATTAATGAAATAGATTCTTGAATTTCATTACCATTATTGAGTAAAATCTAAAAATAATTTGGCAAATTTGAAGATTAACGTCACATTTTGATCGTGGTTTTTGGTTTAAAAACACAGCAATAACTGCAATAAAAGTATCCCAAAATAAAGAATATTCATTGTAGAATTGATTTCTACAGTTATTGTTTAAATATTAGTAACCACTTTGTCAAAATATTGATGTGAATATCAGTATAAATTACAATACGCAAGCCGACATCGATTAGTATGGCGCGAGCGCCCGTCAAGGCAGGACCTGTGTCATTTTTCCCGCCGTGACGTTTACGTGCGTTCGTGTCGTGAAGCGGTGATTTGTACGGCGACCAAATGCATTTGATACTATGCCGAGAGGCTGTTTCGAGTCGGTCGGCCGAGCAGAAATTGAAATGAATAATTTTAATTTCTTTGACGGATCTGGGTGTCACTATGTATAATATGTAGGTACCATGTATTTAATTTAATAAATAAATTATAAAAAGTATATCCATTATGCTAGCACCCTTAACACAAGCATATTGGTTGACTACTTTTGGACTAGATGGCGCTGTGAAATTGTCCAAAGATTTGTTTATTTATTTATCCGCTTTGAGTTTTGTTTCGTGAAGAAGAAAAAGAAGCGTTTTGTTTCGAGAGGGAAGCTTTGTTGTTAAATCTATACTAATAAAAGAGGAAAGATTTAATTGTTTGTTTGTTTGTTTGGAGGCAATAGGCTCCGAAAAAAAATTCTTTCACGATTTAGAATCCTAATTTTTTTCTATGTAGGCTATAAAATATTTTCAAAAACTTTAGTCCAAAATCTTTGATAAAATTCGACGTTTAATAAATAAATTAGATAACATATTATTGATACTTTTTTTTCAGTACGATTTTAGTACTTGTTTTTCAGAAATTCTACGATTTAACTAAACTTCTTAAGTGTTTATATTTTATGCATAATTTATTAACTTCTAAAATATACATATATCCTATTGATAGATGACGTGCTTCGTATTTTATTAAAATTATTACCTGACTAGGTTAAAAAGGTGTGGAATGTTATTTTGTGAGATAACTTGGTTCCATAGAAATATAGAGAGATGCTAAGTAATGCGCTGAGTTCGAAACTCAGTGTCGTATTAGAAATTCACACACACAAAGAAATCAAATTATGTGCTCATTATCCACTGCGGTATCAGTATTCAACGTTCGAATAATCTTTAGTACTATGCAAGCAATATAAACTGTTTACATAATGACTTCGCTACTGTCATCATTGCTTTCACAAGCAATATGTTCCAATTTGTCCCTTGTCACATTTCCCTTTAGTTTCTGTGATCTGTGCTTGTTTCTAAGTTGATATCAATGAAATATTCCTTAGTACTTTTGATTTAAATTATTTTTTTTATTTTGACACGTGTTTGAAAAATCAAGGTCAGATAACAATAAAATAACAAGTGAAAACGTAACATTGCATTGCAACTCGCAATTTCGCAATATTGATGAGGAGATTCCATTGGAAAGTCTGTATTCATTCCTAGGATTGCCCTAACACCATCAAATTCAAGAGAATTCAAGAGAGTGCAGTTTCCCATCTCATGCTTATGGACCACGGTTTAAAATAGTGTGGTTGCATAGAGCCTGCAACGGGCAACCGCGTGCGCAGCTGCTCATACTAATTTTCGATACAAAAGTAAGTGTTGGCGCCCTCACGAGTTTTAGCGGAGTTCTGTATGGTAGCGGGAGTAGACTTAATGGAAATCTATGCTTCTCCGACGACCAGTTGTATGTGGAATACTGCAGAGTATGCGCACACAATAGCCTGGTGATTTTAGCACCTGAAGGAAAAACAAAAAAACATTGTTTACAAAGAAATCTGCGGCAGGTGTAGTGTTTTAATTTTGTTTTAGAAAGATCTCATAATTTTGTAAGTATTCAAATATTTAAACATAATAATTTGTAGATTTTATATCAAAAAATATTATTTAACAAAATTAATTTTCTTAGAATATTTTTATTCTATTAGAACCATTTTCCACTTCATCGCAGAAGAAGTCGCGGGCAAAAAGCTAGTACGAAATATGTAGTATTGCCCGCGGCTTCACCCGCTTGAAATTTAGTTTGTCACAGATCGTCATAAATTATAGCCTATACATTGTTATTCTGGTCGACGCCAGGGATGGATGAGCGTCGCTTACGCTGGCGACAGGGTCTTCTGGTTCAGGGTTCATGGCGTAGGTCTCAGTCAAAATGAAATCCACTCGTAGAAATTAATAAACTCAGTGTATTCACGAAAATGATTACACACAGCACTAGAGTCGTATCGGAACTGAGTGAACCAAAGGTCTTGCGATAGGAACGTCAGACCCGAGTGATAGTTGAACACAGACTGCCTAGTACTGCTGTACTGTACTGTAAAGTTTCATCAAAATCTGTTCAGTAGTTTTTGCGTGAAAGTGTAACAAACACCCAGACATCCACTCAAACCTTAGTATTTATAATATTAGTAAGACTAGTAAGAAGTAAGATAGTAAGATGAATTATTTTAGTTATTTGTTTACTTATAATAATATTTATTTATTTATTTCTTAGCTCTGTCTGATAATGGATCTGGAGGAGATGCAATGGCCACCTCCGTAACAAAACAATAGAACCCTATGGAGTTTGGGCTTGTGTGATTCGCCTTGACGTATAGTTCGTATCCAGGGTCCGATGATGGAGCTGTAAGGGGGCAGATTTTTTTTTCACTATGTGACTGTCTTTATTTAGTACTTAATATATATTTTACATATTATACCTATTCGTGTTTCATTATATGAATCGAAATATAAAAGACTTAATAAACTCTATTAAAAATTTAAATTAATTTATCAAGTTTGAATACCTCATTCTACCTTAAAATTAATAACTTAAATCAAGTCTTAATACGGTCACAGCTCAAGATTTTTTTGTCCATTTCAGCGTTCTTTTTACTCTTTTGACGTTGCGTTGACAGCTTTTACCTAAATTCGCGCGGAATATTTTTGTGAAATGGCTCTTAAGTAGTAGCTACTCACCATTTTGTGCCACGGGACAGTTGTGGGTATTTAGTGAATGGCGGTTTGAGTTTTCGTGTGTACCTATGAAAACTGTGGGTAGACTCACCAGGAACACACTTGACGGCTTGAGTTTCAGTGGGTATTTAGAGAAAGAAAGACGGAATTTTATGGGTGATTTTGTGGGTATTTTTCTATGAAAACTGCGGGTAGTCTCACCAGCTTGTGCCACGTGACGGTAGGCACGGGGTTGCCAGCCGCGCGGCACTCCAGCACCGCCGCGCCCCCGCGCCGAGCGGCCGCGTGTCGCGACTCGGGCGACCTCCACTGTGTGGCCTCTATTACAACTACATAAGGTCCTGTATTGATCGGCTTGATGTGATGTCGTTTGTCCAATGACCCCAAGCTACCCATCCTTATCGCTCGCGCGTAATTAAGTATATTGCTGTCGCGACTGTGCGACGGGCGGCCGCGTGTCGCGACTCGGGCGACGCGCGAACAGACGGCGGTACCAACACCTCCACTGTGTGCTCTATTACAACTACATAAGGTCCTGTATTGATCGGCTTGATGTCGTTTGTATTTCCACTGTGTGCACATGGTCGTGCACTGAGCTACCATTGAAATTTTATTGTAACAATTGTCTTGAAGTGGGTTGTGTAAAAGCGCTTTTTAAATTGCAGGTAAGCCCGGTCGCCGAGCACGTAGAATTTCATCCAATGCTACTTCGCGCGTAATTATATTGCTGTCGCGCTCGCACACTCACTGCGGCCGCCCTTCGCACAGTCGCGACAGCAATATAATTACGCGCGAGCGATAAGGATGGGTAGCTTGGGGTCATTGGACGAAATTCTACGTGCTCGGCGACCGGGCTATAGGTGATACTCACGAGCTTGTGCCACGTGTTAGTAACTCAATGGTCACGTGGTTCTTTTGGTCCTGAAGCACTGGTGAAACTGGGCTTTGAAAACTGTTTTTAAAATGCGAGTAGGAACACCAGGATCTCACCATTTTGTGCCACGTGACAGTCGCCTCTTGTCGTGGGTATTTAGCGATTGGCGGTTTGGGATTTTGTGAAAACTGCGGGTAGTCTTACCAGCTTGTGCCACGTGACAGTAGGCACGGGGTTGCCAGCTGCACGACATTCTAGCACCGCAGCGCCCCCGCGCCGCGCGGCCGCGTGTCGCGACTCGGGCGACGCGCGGACAGACGGTGGTACCAACACCTCCACTGTGTGGACTTGGTCGCGAGCCACCCGGTCGGAGATCTGGCAGACGTAGTCGCCTGCGTCCTGGAAAAACAAAAGATCCGTTCGCTTTAAGTTTGCTGCTGGCGATATGACGCCACTCGAAGGGAAGCGTCTATATCTTTATCAAACTATTTTTTAAATATTTTTTATTTATTATTATTGATAAAAATTGTATATTTGCGTAAAATAAGACACATTAATTGCGTTTAATCACTAATTAATTGCGTTTAATCGCGGTTGGGGGAGGGGACGCGCATTCCACGGACCGGCAAACTTAGCGCGAACGGGTAGTAAGTGTTTATACCCATAGTTGTAGCTTGACCCAAAAGATGACCAGTGGTACGAAAGATGACCACGATGACCACTGAGCTACCGAGACGAGCTACCCGGTCAGAGATCTGGCGAAAACACAAGTGCCAGAGTACGCGTTTTTATTTTTATTTTAAAATGTCTATTCAGTACTTAATTTCTTTCGCTTGCCGGGCGACTGCAGTAACCACTGAGCTACCTGAGCCAATCGATACTGACAAGTTTAAAAAAAATATTGTGATGCACATTAAAATCAACTGAATATAGACCAAAAACTATCACGCTCAAGTTCCATGATATAAGGTTGTGTTCAGAGATTGTATTTCTAAGTAAAATGTAATAAACAAAAATATGTGTAAACTTTTTAAGTAGATAATTGATTTATTTTATTTTTATGCGTTCTTTCTACTTCTAATTAAGACCTTTATATTCATAGCGCTACATCTTCGAAGAAATGGCCAATAAAAAACATTAAACGTATGCAAAATAAGCAACAAATCATAAACAACTACATTTTAAATCTACGGCTGCATTTATTGCGATTAACCAAAAATAATTGCATAGATCCTCCTTTTGCGGCTAAAAAACATCCCTAAATGGTAATTGGTATGAAAAAATATGATAATCACCGCATAAAACCTTTTTCGTGGTTCCTTCTCGTTATTTTTTATGTTGGCAGCATTGGTGCTTTCGCGCGGCAATTCGGCCATCTTTCCGAGACGCCATGTTGATTTTTTCGACAATAATAACGAATTTGGGATGCAATTTGAGGTAATTCGTTGTATTCATATGAAAAAAAGTGCTTAATTTGGGACGCAGTGGTATTCACGAGCAATTTGCGGCCATATTTTGACATTTCGGAGGGAAATTTTCATAGGGTCATTCATTGTTTGTTATTTTGGTCATAACTTTTGAGGCATAGACTTGTCTCTTATTTTCTTGACGTTATGTCGAAGAGTGTGTAAATTCACAAATTAGGCTATGTAGATTGAATAAGTAATTAAGTAGGATCTATTTTTATTTCGTTTTTATTCTGTAAATTTAAATTATTTTGACCAGCTGACAGACAGCTTAGGCATTATGTAATAGCACAAGTAATAGGGTCCCATTGGCACCCCATGGGTATGAAGTCATAAAAGGGTAATACGGGTACAGAAGCCGGAAAATGTTATGTACCGTATTCAAATTTTTACATCGGGCGTTATGGTCAGTCTTGCCGGTTAGTGGGACGCGCGAAAAGTGGGAAAAAGGTTCCCATATCGCATCATTAACACTTTTACTCGTTATACAGGGTGGCCAAAACAGTGAGGTCTAAAAGAAAATTTTAGATTCCTTACATCACGGTGTACTAACTAAATCACCCCCAAATATAATGTTATACAACGCTGCAATGCCGCTTAAGTAACTGTCCCGATTAATTTTAATTTTAATTGTCATTCTTTTGACTGGTTCTGTAATGTTGACCGTTTGTTTTATGTTTGTATGTGTATTCATGTGGCAGCAAAATAAACGTTATTATATTCTATTCTATTCTATTCTACAATGTATGTAAACCCCTCTGCTTGTACTTGTGTCTGTCTTGTTGGGTGTCCTAAATAAATAAATACAATTTTGCTTAGTTTAGGAGATAGAGTTAATTTTGTGATATTTTAAAATTTTATGACCTACTAGGTCATAAAATTTTAAAATATCACAAAATTAACTTGTTAAATTTGTTAAATTAACTGGCTTTAAATTTTTTTATCTTTATTTTGGGTTGACTTTTTCAGATTTCTTTTTTTGACAGATTTGTTATTTGTTCTGTGGTCGTACAGTCACTATTTGATGTTGACTGTACAAGTGTACAACTGCGAACACATTAGGGGGCGTCCATTAATTACGTGAGACAATTTTGGCTATTTTTCAACCCCCCCACCCCCCTTGGTGAGATTTCATGAGATTTTGCCAGACCCCCTCCCCCACCCCCTAATCTCACGTGAGATATTCCAAAATGCCTATTTGCAATGTAAATGAGATATCCATGCTTTGAAAATATTAGATTATTTTAAAAAAACCCGACCTGCGTAAAAAAATTAACTGAAATGATAAAACAAAACAATCTAGACCCAGTATTTTTACTTTTAGTACAATTTTTAACTATTCGTTTACATTTTGTTAATATTTAAGCATTGGTAGCAAACTGCGGATCTAAGAACTGGGTCTGTGTTCACAAATGCAGACGGAGGATTTACTCTTTTTGTTGTGGAAAAAAATTACGTGATATTTCTCGACACCCCCCCCCTCTCCCCCACGTGAGATTAAGTGAGGTGTTTCTGGACCCCTTCCCCCCCCTAAAAGTCTCACGTAATTAATGGACGCCCCCTTAGAGCACCACAAAAAGAAAATCGTAATTGACTTTCTACCTTAAATAACTTACTTAAGATTTAAAATTCAAAATGCATTGAAAGATTCGTAATTTACCGACAAGTTGATCTGCCCTCGAGGGCACTAATCTAATGATTGAATCTTGATTTTTAATTAAGACTTAAAGAAATGACTTCGGATTCACATTCAGTGTTTTTTACTCAAAACTTTGAAGAGATTAACCTGGATTTGGATTCATCTTGTCGTTTAAATTGATTGGATTTTATAAACGACGATTTTAATAATTGACTTTGTGGTGTAGTGGTAAGACCATCTTTTAGACCTAGAGGTTTCAGGTTCGATTCCCACCTAATGACGTCCACTGCTGGACAAATGCCTCCCACAAGGACCGGTCCTTTTTTTTCGGTGGTAAAAATGCTTTGAGTTGCATACCCGCCGCTGTGGTAAGGCGACGGGTTATGTGCGGCTCTCCCCTCCAGAAGGGAGGGGCCTACCCACTAAAAATCCACCAATCTCCGTCTTATTGAGCAGAGGCAGGAGCCGGTGTAGCTGAGCCTTGCTCAAGTAGTCCGTATAAATGTGTGTGCAGACTCCGTCTCTACCACATCCATCTTTTAACAGTGGCGGCTTGCTGATCCGCCACCAACGACCGGTCCTGCTCCAACTGCATCCAGGCACCTCCCTGAACGTCGGTCCATTTAGTGAGGAGCCTGCCCAGACTACGTCTTCCGGCCCGTGGTCGCCACTCGAGAACTTTCCTGCCCCAGCGGCCATCAGCTCTACGAGCTACGTGCCCCGCCCACTGCCACTTGATTTTAGCGATTCTGCGGGCTATGTCAGTCACTTGTTCTCCTGCGGATCTCCTCATTTCTGATTCGATCACGCAGGGAAACTCCGAGCATGGCCCGCTCCATCGCCCTTTGGGTGACCTTGAGCCTTCTTATGAGGCCCATAGTATAGTCAGCGTCAAATAGTTCGTGATACTCCAAATAGCCAAAAAATTCAACACGTCTTTGTTACAATTGGAATAAGATGTTGTCAACTTTTTGACCACTTTGTGTGTCACGAACTACACTGGTCGTCACAAAAATCGGCCCACCTACGTTTTACAGGAAAACTCGTTTCTACTGACACACTCATGGTGCCCCAACAATATTAATGTTATTTGAAAGCCCAAAAAATTTGGCTCACCTCTGGGATCAATTAGACCAATTTTTATGGTTATAAAACCAAATAATGACCTCACGTGTCCTCTTTAACAGATGGATAGCGATTAATCCCAACTTAACAGTTTTATAGCCATAACAGTTGGCTCAAGCGTAACTACCTATTTTTTGAAGAAGTGACTGGATTCTTCTAGAGACACATTTTTGGGGTAAAAACCTTTCCTTTAATGAAATTAAGTTTAGAACTAGGCTTTTAAATGGTAATATAGTATAGTAATATTGGTGGGAAGTGGGGATGCATACGTTTGAAAGTGCTTGTCGCGGGAGGGTCGATTTTTGTGATGACCAGTGTATTTGATGCTGACTGTGCTTAAGTAAGCGATGTCCAAGAATAATATTTATATTATATTACCTGAGGCCCAACATCAGTGATCTGCAGATTATATCCGTCCACCAGTCGGAACCGCTCGTCTCTGGTCACCATAAGGCTGGCGGCCGTCAGGACAGCTGGCCCTCGTCGCCAGAGGAGCACCAGCGAGCCTGGGAGAGAGAGATGAAATTAAGGTTCAGCCAAACCAACGCGATCTCACGCGATCAGCCGGCGTGCAGCGATGGCGATCAATGCATTTAAGTCTGATCGCCATCGCTGCACGCTGGCTGATCGCGTTGGTTTGGCCGAACCTTTAAGGATTAAGAAAGAAAGAAACAACCAAGAGAAACAATAAGCCCAGGCGCAGACCACCGATTTTTTGTCGGCCGATAGTTTAGTCGGGCAGTTGATCAGTATGGGCAATGTATGGGAGTGCGCACACTACGCCGATTCGATTTGGCCGATTCTTCATACAAATTAAAATCGGGCACAACTATCGGCCAACTAAAAGTCGGTGGTCTGCGCCTAGGCTAAAGGCTCATTCACATGGGGACATCCCGCTTTTTGCAGGAACTGTTTTTTGGATCCCGTTAGTAGTTAGTAGTACATACGTGTTTTAATCATATTAAAGGCTTGTTCCCTCTGAGACATCCCGTTTTTTGCAGGATCCCATCAACCTTGCATGAACAGTTTTTTGCAGGATCCTGTTTAGAATACGTGTTATAATATTAACATTTAGACAAACATCCCGTTTCAGTTTCCCGCTCGAAAAAAAAACCGATCCGTTCGTATTTGGAGTTGGAATTTAATCATGACAGTCCAGTTTTGCGGGACTGCATTACTACACGCAAAACTGGACAATAGTCGGGGTCGGAGGGGTTAACCACAGAACATAGTCGGGTTAACGGAATCAATGGAAAAATAATATAAGAAACTGCACCACATTACTCACTAAACAAGTTTAATCAGTAAAAAAAGGTAACTATTGAAAAGGTAAGGTAATTTTGTAAAATTAAAGCAACTCACCCAAATTTTGCACTTGGCATGGCAGAAGTAGTGTGTCCCCCACGACTGTACGGAAGGAATGGCCCCGCGAAAGAAACCGCGGGCCATCGTCTGTAAAGAAAACAAAAAAAAATATTAATCCTACTAATTTTAAACTAGCTTTGACCATGGAAAGTTGAACCTTAACTTCGTACTCCTATGTTCTTCTGATTAATTTCGTTGCGGGTCCAATGACAGTTTAACTTTCCCCGGGACAAACTTGACCTTCACTGGTTGGGTTGTTGGCGGTCAAGCTGTAGATCCTGGCTACACAGGAGTTGCAGCGGTGGGAACAGCAACTAACATCGACTTGGCACATTAGAAAATAATAGAAAATTCTGACAGTGTTACTCCAGTATAAACTGGACCACTGTATTCAAAAATACAAGGATTTCCACAACGACGAATAATTGTCGGTCCAACGAGTCAAAGTGGACGTTCAGTATTAGTAAAATCGGAAAAAATCAAATGTTAGCGCGAGCTAAATCAGCACACCGCCATCTAGCGGAAAATGAACAAACTACCAACTAATAGCAAAAGTGGGCGCCACAATTTATTTTTCTTTTATTTTGGGACATTCTGTTTAACAATATTTTTTTAATTAATATTATCAAGATTAAACGTGTGAATTATTTATTACTTAAAATAATTTTAGTTTCAATTTCTACCACCGCAGGCAGGTATACAGCGCCACCTCTTTGGTGACTTTGAGTTGGTAGTTTATTATTTTAGGACACTGTCACGGCCTTTAGTGTTTATTTAATTTTATTTTTTGTGTTGTCCAAAAATATAAAGATATTTTAGGTAGTCCGCATTTTGTGACAATTTTGTTCTGAGTTTCTATACTTAGAAATCTGCCTACAGGTAAAATACACGATATGCACCCAACGGCAATATTTTAGCTGTCAGATGCACTGGTATAAATCTTTTGAGTCCATAAAACTTTTATAATAAATTACTTGCAGAATACTCAGCAAAAAGTTCGCTTCTCAGTCTATTCTATATGTCATTTCAATGGATGGTTTTGGAAATAATTTAACTGTGAGAAGTTGTACTGAAGTTTTATTGAAAAAAAAAAATGGCTTTAAGACAGTGCAGTGTTATTACAAAAAAGATAAACGGACGTTGAACACTGGTTCAAAATGTAATCTATACTTTTATTTATACTATTATACTTTATTTATACTAATATTATAAATGCGAAAGTAACTCTGTCTGTCTGTCTGTCACGCTTTCACGCCTAAACCACTGAACCGATTTTGATGAAATTTGGTATAGAGATAGTTTGAGTCCCGGGAAAGGACATAGGATAGTTTTTATCCCGGTTTTTGAAACAGGGACGCGCGCGATGATGTTTTTCTGTGACTGACAAAATTCCACGCGGGCGAAGCCGCGCGCGAAAGCTAGTTTTACATACATTAATTAACTACATTATATCCCATAACAGAAATTATTTCACAACCATAACCCATAACAAGAATACAAGATTAAACAATTAAATGCAACGGTCGGAAGCGGGAAACGACCGGTGCCGGCGGCCATATTTATTATGTCGGCCATGTTTGTTGCCCGGAAGTCGCTTGTTTTGATCCGCAAGTTGGCAGCACTGAGTAATGGATCTTGGTAAGAAAATTGAAGTTGTTTTGCGGGTTTTGATTGATTTTTAGGTGTTTGGGATTTATTATCGTTCTGTCCTGTGTAGTTACAAACACTAAGGTCTTTTTTAGATGATATTAGATACTTTTCTTTTATTTGATTAGGTACTCTTTTTAATGTCAATGTAACAACAATGTACTTAGTTTTGATATTATATAAATCCCAACTAATATTATAAATGCGAAAGTAACTCTGTCTGTCTGTCTGTCTGTTACGCTTTCCCGCTTAAACCTCGCAACCGATTTTGATGAAATTTGGCATAGAGATAGTTTGAGTCCCGGGAAAGAACATAGGATAGTTTTTATCCCGGTTTTTGAAACAGGGACGCGCGCGATAAAGTTTTTCTGTGACAGACAAAATTCCACGCGGGCGAAGCCGCGGGCGGAAAGCTAGTATAAATATAAAATATAAATATCCTTGGACATTTTACACTGCGCTTCTAGTCCCAAACTAAGCAAAGCTTGTACTATGGGTACTAGACAACGGATATAAACACATTTAAATACTTTTTTTTTTGTAAATACATACATAGTATACATAGAAAACACCCAGTCAAATACAAACAAATAAATGTTCATGCACACAAATGTTTGTACTGTGCGGGAATCGAACCCGCAACCTCCGGAATAGTTGTCCGATTCGAACCACTACACCAAACGGCCGACATACAATACATGTTTTGTTTTAACATCTTGAACATGAATATTTTGGCAGTATTTTCATTTTGTGTACGGATATTTTTTTATGATTTTTAAATCCTTTTATTATGTAGACTTTTCGGAGTGGTTCTCCTATTTTTTTTTACAAACTATAACAAAAACGGTAATTTTACTGAAATTATGACTAAAATTCATGACAGGCAAAACCACGCATCTTCCATGGTCCATTACGGTATTTATAGTGAACTTAATCTATTTTCTTCATACCTACGTAAGTAAATAAAACTCCAAACCCTAAATTACCTTCCGGAAGCGTCGATTCCATCTCCTCACAAATCGCAGGGCGATCTCAAACAAAATAAATAAACGTTTCGCGCCAAAATAACGGCCGGGCGACGCCATCATGGAATCGCGTGACGTCATATCCGGTTAGAAGATTTGGGGTCTATACGGTCTATACTGCGAAATGGCTTCGAAATTCGAAATGGATTAATTAATATCTCTGTGGGAGAGAGATACGTCAAGTGAAACGTCAAGTGAAACGTCAAGTGGCAAAAATCTGAACTATCATTAATCCAGTATTGAAAATTCTGTAAGGGACACTTAGTGTTGTCCAACGTGGCAAAAATCGGAACTAATAACCAAGTATTGATAGCCCCCTCCTGTCCATGTCATATCTGTTTTTTTATAGATGACCATCAAACTCATTGACAGGGGGGCGCCACTATCGTTGAACTACATAGTTTCTCACACTCACTGGGCGCCCGTCGCACAGTCGTGACACCAATATAACTACGCGCGAGCGATAAGGATGGGTAGCTTGGGGTCATTGGACAAAATTCTACGTGCTCACGGACCCGGCTTTAGTAGGTAATAACTGAAGACACTCACTCCTGTTGCTAGGCTGCGCCCGCGCCGCGGCGAGGACGGCGGCGAGCACGAGCCAGCCCCCCTCCATGGTGCGTCAGCCCCCCCGCCCCATCTGAGGACAAAAGAGGAAAAGTTTGAGAACCTGTGTACACAATCTATGTATAAGTATATCATTCCCACTTAAAAGTAGTACGGATATATTCGTACCTATGTTATAATAGGCTAGATGACAAAATTTCAATTATCTCTCCGTCAGACAGATAATTAGAAAATATTGGACTCGTATTTTTATTTTCTTTCATAATTAAATAATAACAGTGCTACATCGAGTTGAAATGGCGCGATACGTCACGCTTGAGTAGATTTTTTACTCAAAAGTGACGTCACGCGACATACTGTAATTATTCGATTATGAAAAAAATTAAAAAATATGTCTCCAAATTTTTTTTATTATCTGTCTGAGACGGACTAAATAGAATTTCGATTTTATTACCCAGTCATCATCCCTATTCGAAAGTCTGTCTTTCTGTTACGCTTTCATGATCACGCCTAACACTGAATCGATATTGATGAAAGGTATAGATAGTAAGTAGTTTGAGTGAGTCCCAGGAAAAGACAAGATAGTTTTTAACGCGCGCGATAAAGACAGAGACGTCATCTTGTTTTTTGCTAGTACTGGATGCCGTTTAGCAGTATTCGTGTTTTAAAACTAAACAAACATCGAGTTTGCAGTGTCCCGCAATACTGTAACCTTTTTCTTTAGTGACCATCTGTAAAACTTACAGGCAAATATTTTTTTATTTTTTATTTAATTATTAAAGACTAGCTTTCCGCCCGCGGCTTCGCGCGCGTGGACTACATTATCTACATAATTTACGGAACCCAATTTTTTTTTCAAAATAAAATTTAGCCTATGTTACTCGTGGATAATGTAGCTTACGAATAATGAAAGAATTTTTAAAAACGGTCCAGTAGTTTTTGAGCCTATTCATTACAACCAAACAAACAAACAAAGTTTTCCTCTTTAGAATATTAGTGTAGAAATAAACAGCAACATTCTTAAAACATGTAAAACCCTATTAAAAAATAAATATTTAATTTTTTGTATACCAACCCTCCCCCGGGGGCGCAGATTTTTTAAATAAATCCCGCAATAATATTTTCTTTCTAAACCTATAGCTTCGTTAGCGGAGCCCCTAAAAATACCATTATTGCTTGTCAATAGTCCGCAAGCACTTCACATCTGTTGCGGCAGGGGTTCCCAAAGTTGGGCCGTAGGGAATCTACACAGTAGATAAATCAAATATATATACTGTGGAATCTAGGTTAATATTATTATTTTATTTATTCAATTACCCAACAAGATGAACACGCATAAAATAAAATTAATTATACTTATTATAACTCTAAAAAATAGGAACTAAATGTTGTCTTAGGCACGGTTTCCACCAATGCGGAGCTGAGCGGAGAAGCGTTTTGAATAACTAATTAGATTTCATTTTTTCCACTCCTTTTCTCTGCTTCGCACAAACGTCTATCAAATTCTATAGAAAAAATTGACGGCCCCACACTTTTCCGCTCTGCTCCACTTTGCATTTGGTGGAAACCAGGCCACTACGGCATGCATTGAAGGCACAAAATAGTCCCGTTAACCCCTCGTACTGCTTGAGTCACGAGTGGGCTCACCACAATAGTCGATTGGCGGGGTTCGACGAACCCGCGTTCCCCGGATCACGAGTCGGCCAGTCCGACCCCTTCACCGTTCGGCTATCGTGGCTTCAAACATAATTCTTGCAAAAGATTGGGAGCCAGTGTGCTAATACATACAGACAGATGGCGATCGAAACTTATCGAGTTCAATTTGTTGATCCGTTTACAACGTTTAGCGAGGATTATTAGATTTTTTTGGATTGGGGGTTGCAAGTTTGGTTATATCAATTGTGATGCAAAAATTCATAACATTTATCTATATGTACTAATATTATAAATGCGAAAGTAACTCTGTCTGTCTCTCTTTCACGCCTAAACCACTGAACCGATTTTAATGAAATTTGGCATAGAGATAGTTTGAGTCCCGGGAAAGGACATAGGATAGTTTTTATCCCGGTTTTTGAAACAGGGACGCGCGCGATAAAGTTTTTCTGTGACAGACTAAATTCCACGCGGGCGAAGCCGCGGGCGGAAAGCTAGTTATGAATAAGTGTCCTGTCTTAAAATATTTTATAGCCGCAGATTTTTTTATTCTATTGGTGAAAGAATTGTTTAATTCAGATCAGTAGTTTCGGAGTCTATTTAATTAAAACAGTCTCTTCAATTTTTTTTTCTTTACAATACATAATTACTTAGTGCACATTATTATTTTATTTTATAGAATGTCCCAAAATCGAGCGGACACCCCGGATGACCGAGAAAAACAAATTGTAGTGTCTTTAGTGACTTTTAGTTGGTAGTTTATAAGTTTTCTACTAGATGGCGCTGTGCTGTTTTAGTTCGCGCTAACATTTGATTTTTTCCGAATTTACTAATACTCAACGTCCACACTATCTCGTTGGACCGACGACCTATGGTCGTTGTGGAAATCATTGGTATTTTTGCATACAGTGGTCCAGATTATGCTGGAGTAACACTGTCAGAATTGACTAGCATAAAATATCTCTATGAAGCCTTTCGATGGTATTAAACTTCATACCATGTCGGATTTTTATTGTATTACGTCTTGTGAAGTTGTGCATAATTTAGGGATGTTATGGATATGTAGTTTCGGTTATGGATACGGTTACGGAAATAGGAATAATATTATACCGGTTACGGTTAGGGATATTCTTTTAGTATTGTATGCCCATGCGGCGGAACATAGCTGATCTATCATACAAATTTAATGACCTGACTTATGTACCTGTGATTTCACAATAAACACAATTTGAATTTGAATTTATTTCGGATAACTGAAAGTTTCGGTTACGGATATCCATAACACAGATAATGTAATACTTAGTCCATAACATCCCTGATTAATTATTTATTCTGGCTCAGGTATAACGCGTGCAGTTTGATTAAGAGCTTTTCACTTTCCCACGGAGACATCCTGTTTTCTGCAGGATCCCGTTTAGTAGTACGTAATACCCGTTTTAATATTAACATTCACACGAATATTCCGTTTGCAAATGTCCCGAAAAAACAGATCCGTTCGAATTTCAAACACTAACTTGGGTGTTTACATTCCTGTTTTGCTGGATACTGCAAAACCGTTTTTCCGTGGAAAAGGTCCTTATTATAAGTTTTACATTTACCTCTAAAATTATTAATGTTAAACAGAATGTCGAAAATCAAGCGGCCACCAGAGAAAAACAAAATGTCACCTCTTTGATGACTTTTAGTTGGTAGTTTATTAATTTTATACTAGATGGCGCTGTGCTCTTTTAGTTCGCGCTAACATTTGATTTTTTTCGGATTTACTAATACTAAACGTTTACTTTGACTCGTTGGACCGACGACTTAAGGTCGTTGTGGAAATCATTGGTATTTTTGTATACAGTGGTCCAGTTTATGCTGGAGTAACACTGTCAGAATTCTAGTAACGCTCGGTTGTTTGTGTGAATAAATACCATACATATTCACAAACGATGCTTGCTTAAGTGAAGCAGCAAATCGAACGCACAGCGTTGAATAGAGCTCTGTCATTGGTTCGTGTGTCACCCTGTGCGTCCACGCGCACTATGAGACCTCATAGCTGCATAGTAATGTTTGTGAATATGGGCGTAAGTATTAAAAATTTAAAACACGTATGTACTAAACGGGATCCTGCAAAAAACAGGATGCCGTATTGGAATCTAAATAATTAACTCAAAGGTGACTGAATGAAAGTGATCTATCAACGCACAGCCCAAACCACTACTAGACGGATCGGGCTGAAATTTGGCAGGTAGATGTTATGACGTAGGCATCCGCTAAGAAAGGATTTTACGAAACTCCACCCCTAAGGGGGTAAAACGGGATCCACGCGTACCAAGTCGCGGGCGGCCGCTAGTCTATAGGTATACTAATATTATAAAGAGGTAAAGTTTGTGTTTGTTTGTTAAATTGTAAGGGGTAATTTCGGGACCTACTGAACCGATTTTAAAAATTCTTTCACTAAAATAGAAAGCCACATTATTGCTTAGTTAGTGTTATAGGTTAAATAAAAAACCGAAAAATTCCACGCGGGCGAAGCCGCGGGCCGAAAGCTAGTGATAAATTTATGTTTGTGTCAAATATTACATCTTTAAAACGCAACGCGACTAATACAAATTGATTTACCCCAACCCCCTGCATTCCATCGTACTCGTATAAATCGATCACTGGTATCAAGTTTGGGGTGCTCAAATCATTATTTATTTATTTTTCTTGGCATGTCGGATTGTAATGGTCTCCTGAATCAATATGCCTTCTTGTAAGAGGGTTGTGGATTCGGTTCCTGGTAGAGTCAATATAGAGCGATTAGAAAAGGTGTCTTGGGTCACTGGGTGGCAGCGTTGCCAGACGTCCCGATTTTGGCGGGACGTCCCGATTTTTAAATCAAATTTAAATGTCCCGCGCGGGACAGGCTCGGTCCCGCTTTTCGGAGAGAGACACTTAACCAAACTATTGTTTGAAACGCCATATTATTCTAAAGAATAAAACATTTTTAATTTTATTCTTTTTTTATTCTAAAGACGAATTTAACGATAGAGTACATCTGATTTAAAATATTATTTTTTTATTAAAATACATTTTCTAAGGCTACTTTTGCTATATATTGTCACGTAAACGTAATTTTAAGTCAAATAAAAAGATAAATATTTGAAAACCTTTGATTATATACGTTTTTTTACTATGTCCCGCTTCTGACGGAAGAGTCCCGCTATTTTCACTCAAAAAGTACCAAAGTCCCGACTTGGCGAAAAAAAAAACTGGCAACGCTGCTGGGTGGTCAAATGCTACAGTTTTTTATGGGATCAATATTGAAAATCTAAGTAATGAGCTGATATTTTGTTTAGGGAAGGGTTTTCTTGATTTCACACTCTTTTATCATCATCATCATCATCATCATTTCAGCCACAGGACGTCCACTGCTGAACGTAGGCCTCCCCCAATGACTTCCACATCGTCCGGTTGGTAGCGGCCTGCATCCAGCACCTTCCTGCTACCTTTATCAGGTCGTCGGTCCACCTTGTAGGTGGACGTCACACTTTTAGTTGTATTACAATTTCAAAAGGTAAAATCAAAAGTTAAAATGTTATAGAAAGACGGTCAATATTAAAGTAAATGGTCTTAGGTAAGTACTTAGTGTACGCGCCAGCATTAAAACCTCATACAATTCAAACTCATGTCACACTATTCTCTATCACTCACTCTGACAGTCCTTTCCCTATCCTCTCCCTCCCACCTTCAGTCTCGCTCTCGCATTGCAACGCGCCGCTTCGCCTACCTATCTGGGCGTTAATACGAAATAAGTATCCAAAATAATCCTCTCGCGCGCTAAACCCAATCCAATAAAATTCAAGTGTTTGTGAAAGTGAAAGAAGAACCAAGCTTGGACCATCCTGCGGAGTCTGCTATATCGAAGGTATCCCATCCCATTCCTATCCCAAATCTCCTACACTTAGAATAAAGCCCCCACTATTGTACGAGATATACTGTTGTTAAGTGGGTATTAATGTACTTTCTATTTGAAATACAATTTTGATGTTATAAATTATTAAAATACATGTGTAGGTATACAAAACATTTCGGGGTAAACGCATTCTCGCATCCAATTTGCAGCACCGTCCAACAATAATGGGTTTTAGCTAGGGTTGTCGTGAAACGCGTGTGAAACGTAATTGAAATGCGTGTGAAACGTAAGTGAAACGCATGTGAAACGTAAGTGAAACGCATGTGAAACGTTGTGAAACGTAATTGTAACGCATGTGAAACGTGTGTGAAACGTAAGGTAGAATAGGACCCTACTTACTCTTCCCGTGGATGTCGTAAGCGACTAAGGCCGATTCGAAAAAACTTTCATCCGAGAATAACTCCACTGTCACGCAAAAACTACTGAACTGATTTTGATGAAACTACAGCATTTTGTTTACATCAGAATAATAGGCTATAATTTATAATGATCTGTGAGAGACTGAATTTAACGCGGGCGAAGCCGTCGGCAAAAGCTAGAATATTATAATTTTTAAAAGACTGTACTATGTATATTGACAATAATAAAAAAATATTTAATAACTTAGTGACGTAAAATTAAGAACGAAAGGAAAAATACAAAACAACCGCGTATTTAACATTTTACTTGGTACTTGCCCAGTATTTTAAATTTTGTTTTCACGAAACAAAATTATTTAATGTCTGGGCATTTTTTCTCATCTAGTGGCAACCCTACGCAAGCAATAAACACTACCAGCCCTGACCATTGTGTGCGGCCAGACGTGAGGGGTGAACGCATTATTGATTCCCTGCTCAAGGGTACCATAATGGGGTGGTTTGAATTTTTACCCGATTATCCGGGAGATTTGATAGATTTAGGGTCAATGTAGACTTGTTAGCGTTATATTTATTCATACCTATAAATACTGAACTTTGTTTTTTGAAAATCCAAATTCAAATAACTCCAAGGTGACTGACTGACATAGTGATCTATCAACGCACAGCCCGTTACCACTGGACGGATCGGGCTGAAATTTGGCATGCAGGTAGATGTTATGACGTAGGCATCCGCTAAGAAAGGATTTTACGAAACTCCACCCCTAAGGGGGTAAAACGGGATCCACGCGTACGAAATCGCGGGCGGACGCTAGTTTTATTATAATTATCATTTCAGCTTATCCATGAAAGCTTTCGCTTGGCATGAAAGAGACGGATATATGCCAAAATTTGGATAACAATGTAGTGCCCGGAGTCGATCAAAAATCCCGGCGTTCCCGGGATAATCCCGGGACAATTAAAAGCGAGCTGGGAGCGGGCAAATTGCATGTTCCCTAGGGATGGTGATGCGTGGTTAAGCGCTCAGTTAATAGGGAGTGACCTTTGGGTTTTATAATTATTTTTGACGACGCTTTTAGGGGTGGGACTCGTTGCTCGAACCCTTATTATAAATCGGGACAGACAAAAAAGCCTTTTGGAAAGAAAAAATTGTCACGTGTAAAAATGCATTGTATTAACAATCCTCAAATAAAAATATTAACTTAGATTTAAACACAAACCATACAAAGTCAGTCTTTATTCGGCACTTAGGTCCTTTCCAGGGCGCTTATAAAGGTCCCAAATATAGCTTGCCCTACCACCACTTCGGGACAACATATGGGCTGGTGCTGAAAAGAAGTGGCGGAAGAAACTCAGTCACCTTTGTTCGCCTCTTTTTCATCTGCAACCTACCATAATAGCTATAAATACTCCTTTAATAGAGTCTTCTCTGAATTCTGTTTTTTTTATGTGACAGGATCAAACGAGCAGACGGATCACCTGATGGTAAGTGATTACCGTCGCCCATAGACATCCGCAGAGGAGTTACAGGTGCGTTGCCGGCCTTTAAGGTGAAGATGCGCTCTCTTCTTGATAGCTTGCAGGTCGTATCCGTCCGGAAACACCGTTTGATTGGAACAAAGTTTTAAATAAGTGAAATTATGAAAAAGGATCTTTCGGCGTCCCGTTCATACTATTGGCGGGACGCGTCCCGGAGGGCTTAACATCGGGACATCCTGCCAAAAGCGGGACATTTGACAACACTATGTGGGAGTGATAATTATTTTCAGTTAGCTCAGATGAGAGTAATTAATTTTGTCATTTTTAACACATTTTAACGGGTGATTATTTTATGTGCCTTTTTTGCACATGCATAGGTATTGTTATCTGTATTTTTTATTAAACACGAGCATAAAAAATATTTTTTGCATCCTCATACACTATTGTATTTTTTTGGTAAACGACGCTTAAAAAATAATATTGGCGCTCTTTTACACAATTGCAAAACAATAAAAAAATCAGGTATTGTTCTAGTTACCAGTTCCTATTTTTTATTGTTTTTATTATTTATTTTTAATAGTTTGAAAAATAGAACCACAACATTACTTTTCTTTTTTTGTTTTTCCGTAGATCGTTGTTGACCTATGATTTTTTTATATGGTTTCGTGGCGTAATTTTTATCAAAATTAAAAGACCTATTTTAATAATCTATTTCAACCGGCAGACAGTGGTGACTGAGTTTGTTGTAGCGCTTCTTCTCAGCACTTGCCAAATGTTGGTCTCGAAGCGCTGGTAGGGCAAAAAGATTATGAGACATGTGAACGCTCCTTAAGAGAAAAACTTTATTTTTTTCATCATCATCATCATTTCAGCCTCAGACGTCCACAGCTGAACATAGGCCTCTCCCAATGACTTCCACATCGCACGGTTGGTAGCGGCCTGCATCCAGCGCCTTCCTGCTACCTTTATCAGGTCGTCGGTCTATTGTGGACGTCTCACGCTGCGTTTTCCAGTACGTGGCCTCCACTCCAGAACCTTTATTTTTTTATTAGTCTTTTAATTTTCTTTTTAGTTTGACACACGGGTTGGGTATCAAATAAATAAATTTTGATTTTGACTTTGTAAGACAGATCTGTGACTTCCCCGAGCACCGAACCCCCGACAATCTTTCAACCAGACCGCAGTCGTTTCGTGATAGTTTTCGTATACTCGATAATTGATAGGAGCTCGTTATGGTGTACGAATATATTGCTTTTTGACTCCTCTCTCGTGCCACCCCTTAAGGGGTAACAAATGGGGGTGCGTAGGGCTGCCGGTTGTGGGAATAGGGATGTTTTCTGGGTAAAAAAGCAAGAGTTTTAATTAGTCCGTCAGTTAGTCTATCAAAAACTACTCGACACGTATTTTTCACTTTTTAAAACTAATGAAAATGTAAAGAGATAAAGCGTGCCAAAGTTCTAAAGAAAATGCCCGTGACGTCAGTGAGTGCTTAAAAGTGCAGCACTTTGTGACGGACGTTGTGCGGAACTTCAACGCACTATAGCTTTGTAATTATTTGTTTGATTGAAAATTCAAAATATATTTTATATTAAAATTGACGGACTAAAACATTTTTTTAGGAAACGAGCCTATTGTGGTATAGTCAAAAAACTATAAGACATATAAAAGCCCTTAAGATTAAATTAATAAAAAAAAAAATTTAGTCCCCACAAATAAAGGTTTTTTTTTATTAAGACTACTAATAATATCCTTGGATAAATACACTTACATTGTGGAAAACCTTGGGGGAGGCCTTTGTCCAGCAGTGGACGTCATTTGGCTGAAACGAACGAACGAACGAAATACACACAGCGCCATTTGGATCCAAAGTAGGTAAGTAACAAATATGCTTGTGTTATGGGTGGTAGCTTAGCGGATTTTTTAAATAACATTCAGACCTGTCACAGAAATTAAAATTCATCATTTCAATTTCTGCCCGGCCGGGACTCGAACCCGGACCTCTCGGCCGACATTAGACACAGGTAACATTGAAATAAAGGTGGACAGACGATCTTTTAAAGGTAGCAGGAGGGCGCTGGATGCAGGCCGCTACCAACCGTGCGATGTGGATATCATTGGGGGAGGCCTATGTTCAGCAGTGGACGTCCTGTGGCTAAAATGATGATGATGATGAAAAAAATAAAGTTTTGCGCGATGGAGGACTGTTGTGGACGCCCTCTGCCCCATCTAGGGGACATAGGACCTTAAGTCAAGTATGTCAGTAGTGGACATTGACTGGACGTTCTGTGGCTGAAATGATGATGATGATATTATGAACTCGTGGTGTGGGGTGCTACTTATCTGTCAAATAGAACAAAATGGATTCACTCGACTAGGTATACGATTTATAATCTACTCGACTTTTTTGGTGTTCACGTTTAGCTGCTAAATTATGGTTATAGCAGACTTATCAACTCGGAAAGGGATCAACACCGTATTGCCTTTTGCGAGCTGTCATCGCCTTTTGCGAGCTGTCAACCGAGGCGAGGCGTATAAGTTACAGTGCGAATATGACTAAGTGTGCGTTGCAGTATGGACTTTCATGCAAAGAATACTAACCGCCTCGAGTTGATACGACGGTTACGATCCCTTTCCGGGTTGATAAATGTGCGACGACCCTTACTCGCCATTCGACTGAATTTCTAGACTATTAGCAAGGGTTTTAGAGAGTCAACCCTATCCTAAGCTGAGTGAGGGGTAGACGTCAACAATTTAGTTTGGGGCAAACGTCAAGGGTTGCACCAGCCCTGTCTACATTTAGCATTCTATTAGTCGACAAATACAAGAACGGTAGGGTAGGAATTAGTTGTTGTGATAATTTGAATGGAGATTGATGTCTGGATTTGTTGTTTTGGAGATGACTAGTAATTTAAATAAAGAATTAAATAAAGAAATAAACATTTATAGATCGTTTCATCTACGAAGAAACGCCCCACCATTCTTCCGCTAATGTTTGAGTGTTATCGGTACACGCTAAATGATCCATAAGTGCACACGCACACTACAATAATGACGCTCGGATTGCTCGGATCGAACTCCCCGCACCCCGCGCGACCGAGACCAAACATTTGGTGGAGTTTCTTGCGCCGTTTGTTTCTCAGCACTGGCTCATTTCTCTCTAACTGACGAATCTGACATTTTTTTCGAAACTGAGTTATCTACACCATCTTAATCAATTTCGCAAGTCGAATCGATCTGTCTAATCGCCTGAAAATTTTGCAAAATGTTAGTCACGTCAGTTAGAGAGGCAAGCGACGATTTATTGTCCCGAAGCAGTGGTAGGGTTAATACTGGGACGTGTAAAAGAGCTTTTAAAAGCCCACTTGCAAAAATAAATGAGTTTTATAAGTTTTTATAAGTTCTCTGTGGTTGAGGATTCCGGGTGAAGCTCGCTTCCACCTTGCCTGATCATCATTTTCCATCAGATAGATAGATAGATAGATAAAACGTTTATTTGCATAACAGAAGGTGAACATATCATCAGGTGAGATACAGGCCAAGAGCTTCCTCGTTGTGGATAAAAAAAAGCTTTAGGTCGCGAGTTTATCCAACTAAAGGATGCCCACAGCTGGACAAAGGCACCCCTAAGGATTTCCACAAAAACCGTCCCGGTATTGCTCGCATCCATGCTTCCCACAAACTTCACCAGATCGTCTGTCCACCGAGTGGGAGGCACAAGAACTTTTCTATGAGTCACGAGCTATGTTATTTGATTTTGAAGATCGTTAAAAACATACCAGCCGAATTGAGAAACTCCTCCTTTTTGAAGTCGGCTACAAAGTTCTTTGCTTTTTATAAAACAACATAAATTGCTACTTTAATTTTGTCTGCCCTTCAGAAATCTATTTGAACCCCCCTCTATGCTTCCCCCTCTCTAGGGACCAGCCGCCATATTGGTTTTAATGTCAAATTACAACCGCGGGTCCCTATATTGGAACCCTCACGCGATTCCATGATATTTAAAATGTAGTAAAATGTTTTTTTGTTTCAATTCTTTTGGTTCATTGAATTGAAGCACAAACAACTGAAATGATTTCAAATTGTTGGGATTTTTAAGATTTTATGGGATTATCATTGATTCCAAGGCGAGAGTGAAGATATGTACCATCCTATACTGCATCCCACTTAACACCAGGTGCGATTGCAGTCAAATACCTGCCTTGTTATGCATAAAAAAATGTCTATTTGTATAGACTATTAAATAAATAGTGCTTACAAATCGTCAAATATTTCAAGAAAAAATAGTTTTGCTCTTAAGCAGCCTTTACATGTCTCATAATCTTTTTACCCTACCAGCGCTTCGAGACCAAAATTTGGCAAGTGCTGAGAAGAAGCGCCGCTACAAACTCAGTCACCACTGTCTGCCGGTTGAAATAAAAATAGAAATAGCTGTTTTAGCATGAACAACGTTCGTTTTCGAATCGTTTGCGTATTCGACAAAATTCGATACTCAACCATCGAATTAAACGATAAAGTGACAATTTTGATTCTCAAAATAAGTTTCGTGCAACCATTTCTTATACTAAGATATCACTACGATATGTTCACAAGGGCGCTGTTGTAGTTTTCGTACTAAATCTTTTGATGGCGATTCGAATACGCAAACGATTCGAACTCGCAAGTTTTTCGTGCTAGCCGTACTGTAGTTAGTTTCAAAGTTAGTTAAATTCAAAATACCTACGTACCTAAATTAAAATTAATTGGGTTTTCGTGGTGCAAATTAAGTCTACTGAAATTATGTTTAGGAATAAACCTAATTGCCTATATTTAAGCATTAAAAAACAACTACTTTAAGTATGGAAAATTGCCCCTGAAATCTCTATTTAATTAAGTTTAAATATCTAGGCAATTATTGTGATAGTTACAATTTCATCATCATCATCATTTCAGGCAACTGCTGAACATAGGCCTCCCCCAATGATTTCCATAATGACCGGTTAAAACCACTGGACGGATCAGGCTGAAATTTGACATGCAGGTAGATGTTATGACGTAGGCATCCGCTAAGAAAGTATTTTACGAAACTCCACCCCTACGGGGGTAAAACGGGATCCACGCGTACGAAGTCGCGGGCGGCCGCTAGTTCAGGATAAAAACTTAAAAACTGGCTATCAACTTATTATTACAAGGGCTCCTTTATTCACTTATGGGACCCAGAATTGGTCCCATACATCACTCTATAGGTCGCACGCGCAACGCGTGGTGGTCACGTGGCTGACATAGATAAAAAGGGTACATAGTTGATGTTATATTCGTTAGTACTTTTAGGCTATTCAATGCATTTTCCAGTCAAAAAAAAAAAAAAAAAAGGTTGCACCATCTTACTTTTACTTTGACAAACGTCAAAAATCTGTCAAAATCCATACGAAAAGCACCGGTTGTCGTCAGTTACGGTCAAGGTTGGGTGGTGCAACCCAGCCTTTGAATGATACTGTTTTACCCTACTGCGTAAATGATAATTGTTGTCAACTTCGTATGAAAAAAGTTTTTTTTTGGCTTTTGGCTGAAATACTGGTCAAAATTTAATGAAATATTTTTTATTTTAAGTTTAAAGAATGTCCAATGCTAAAACAGAGAATTCTCTTCAAACTTAGGATATTATTATTAACAATCGTTAATTTTCTTATAACTAAAAGTTAGGAAAAAACATACAAGTATAATTAATTTGACACTTACTATAACTGTAAATAAAACATACAAGGCCTAATGAGAAAAAAGCCAAGTTTATGATAGACTAGCGGCCTCCCGCGACTTTGTACGCGTGGATCCGTTTTACCCCCTTATGGGTGGAGTTTCGTAAAATCCTTTCTTAGCGGATGCCTGCGTCATAACATCTACCTGCATGCCAAATTTCTGCCCGATCCGTCCAGTGGTTTGGGCTGGGTGTTGATAGATCACTATGTCAGTCAGTCAATCAGTCAGTCAGTCACCTTTGAGTTATATTTTAGAATAATTAAAATAAAAAAATAAAACAGATTTCTTTCTTTCTAAATAAAATAAAAAAGCAAGTCTAATTTGTTAGAGGGGTCAAGTCAAGAGTGAATCATCCCCCGTTCACACAGTTACTAAAAGTAAAATAATAGATGATAGTTGATTTGTTTTGGCGATTAGCTAACGTTAGGGGAGGTTGTGATTGTCAACGAATTTTTTGTTCGTCACCCGTGTTTAATTTTGTAGGGATTTACTGTGGGAATTGGCTTGTCAGGTTTGTTTTTATTTAAAATTATTTAAATCACTAACAAGGTTAAATTAACTAACAATTATGTAAAGAAAAAAGTTATTTACATAGTATCTTTTACTTATACTAATTAATTATTCTCTGGGTCTGGGTGTTTTCTATGTATAATATGTATGTATTTACAAAAAAAAAGTATTTAAGTAGGTTTATATCCGTTGTCTAGTACCCATAAAGCTAAAATAAGCCAAGCTTTGCTTAGTTGGGGCTAGCGGCCGGCGCAGTGTAAAATATCCAAGGATATTTATTTTTTATTTATAGACCTAATTAAAACAATAACATTTTAATCAGTTTTGGTTTACTATTAATTTGTAAAATATGTTTACGTTTTGTTAATTTTTGTAAGGTTTTTAAGATGGAGCACGTGTCCAATCAAAAAGGCGCGCTTGTTAAGAATGTATTTATCTAAGTGAGTATTCATGAATTTTCACAAAATTCTCAAAACTATTGAAGCAAACACGTACCTACGCATGGATCCCGTTTTACCCCCTTAATTTTGCAAAATCCCGTCTTAGTGAGCACCTACGTTCTAAAAGGAACCCCCATGCAAAATTTTAGACTCCTAGCACTTGTAGTTTCTGAGATCTAGTGATGAGTCAGTGAGTCAGTCAGTCAATGACCTATCGCTAATCGCTTTTACCCAGCATAGTTTTAGTCGGCCTAAAAATAAAAATAAATCCTTCGTATGCAAATCCTACTCGCAACTGGTTTTTGTCTTGTTTTTTCCTCGTTCCCACCAACAAATTAAAGTAACCTATACCAGACAGTTAACATTTGCAGATTAAATCGCGTGTGAAAAAGCATCTGCCCTTTATGCATTATCGGAACTTGGCGCGTGTGCTGCCGCGCGACGCAATGCGTGCGTAGGGCTGCCTCTTTATAGTTAATTTAAGTTTTTTTTTACAAATATTTGATTACTAGGTTTCCGCCCGCGGCTTCGCCCGCGTGCAATTTTGTATGTCACAGAAAAACTATCTTTACGCCAAAACGCGGACGGAAGCTAGTAAACAAGTTTCTTGTATTATTATTTGATAAAAAATGAAAATTGCTTCGACCAGCAACGTAGCAACCCTATTGGTATTAAATGGGGACTCTATGGCCGCCAAGGGAGGGTATGTCGAATTGATTATCTGTGTTTGTCTCTGGTCACGTTGTTGTTTTTGTTATGTAAACCATTAATTTAAATATGTTAAGTTTTTGAACTCTAAATGAAATTATTATTATGGTTAACCAAATGGAAAATAAGAGAGTAAGGGACGTAGCTTAGGTACCGTAGAGGTGCACTAAGAAAGGAATTCCCGAAATTCTCACGGAAACGGGAATTAGCGGGAAAATCCTTTTGTATGAAAAATCTAAATCGCTTAAGTTAGACGCTTGTAATTTGGCATGTAGGTACCTTAGTAAACTGAAAGCTTAGTTACAACAGGATATTGCAAAATTCCCACGGGAACGGGAGTTAGCGGGGAAAAATATTTGTATGAAAAAATCTAAACCGCGTAAGATAGATGATTTTACCCCCAAACGGGATCCACTACGCGTGCGAAGTCGCGGGCGGCCGCTAGTATGTTTTAAATGTTTAAAGTTTTTTGAACATTAAAAAGTGAGATTAAAATGTGCTTATCCAACTGCAAAATTAGAGTAATGTTTTTTTTTAACTGTCAACTGTCAAGTCAATTTTTCTTTCATTTGGTCTATCAGGTTTGATAGAGATATTTCATCCTTATTATTAACCCTAACGATCGATGGAATAAAAATAAAGGGTGTAATTTTTAACAGATTTTAGTTGGTTCGATTCCCGGGTGTGGCAAGCAAATTTTCGGAAATCTTTGAATACTATTTCTTTTCAAAAATAAAGGAATGTTTTCTTTGAGTAAAATTTTTTATCTACAATATTGTGAGTACTTTCCCTTTAGGTGGCATTACAAAATTTCCACCTTGTCATCATCATCATCATCATTTCAGCCACAGGACGTCAACTGCTGAACAAGGCCTCCCACAATGACTTCCACATCGCACGGTTGGTAACGGCCGGCATCCAGCGCCTTCCTGCTACCTTTATCAGGTCGTCGGTTCACCTTGTATTTGTTTATTCATATGAGCATCAAACCCGCGACAGCTGGGTTTGTCAATCTACCATCAACTAATCTGTCTTCTAGCGTGTTCCAATGTAAAAAAACCTTGTTTTAGTAAAGAATCCCCTATTTTAAAGGCCCCTTTATTTTCCTAAAGAATCTTAAAAACACGACAAATTCTTATCATGAAATTAATCCAATCAATTAATTACAAAATGGATCATTTTGCTAATAGATTTTGAGTCTTATTGCTTAGCTTTAAAGTCCAAAATCAATGGCAGAAAATTGTTAAAGAAGGTAGAAAATTACCAATTTTATCAAAGGATTTTGATTCGTATTCCTTTGGGTTAAGGTTCAAATTCAAATTTATGAAAATTGTTTTAAGGTACAACGACTCTTACAAGCCCCATACATCACTGTCCGCGTTATCAAGATTTCAGTGGAATGAACTTTATGGCTATTGAAATAAAGTTGGAAATCGAGTGACGTAGTTTTATAGTTAAATTGCTAATTACTGGACCTAGAAAAGTCTAACTTTCATTTGAGTCTACTTTTGAGTCTATTTTTATTATGATAGAGATCGCGGGTTCAAACTACACTCGACATCAAATAAATCGCACCTCCCGCGACAAGCACTTTCAAACGTATGCATCCCCACTTCCCACCAATATTGGCACCATTTAAAAGCCTAGTTCTAAACTTCATTTCATTAAAGGAAAGGTTTTTACCATAAAAATGTGTCTTTAGAAGGATCCAGAGTCACTTCTTCAAAAAATAGGTAGTTACGCTTCAGCCAACTTTTATGGCTAAAAAACTGTTAAGTTGGGATTAATCGCTATCCATCTGTTAAAGAGGACACGTGAGATCATTATTTGGTTTTATAACCATAAAAATTGGTCTAATTGATCTAAGAGGTGAGCCCAAAGTGAGGTCTTTTTTCAAGTAACATTTATGGTATAATCATTTATTAAGAAATAAATGTGTTTTTCTTTAAGGATATTTATTGGGCTTTCAAATAACACTAATATTGTTGGGGTACCTTGATTGTGTCAGAAGAAAATCCTTAAAGTTCGCGTCGCGGAAGGTGCGATTTATTTGATGTTGAGTATAATGTGCATGAACTGTTTGTATTGGTTGGTTTTCTATAAAATAATGATCGTCATAATCATCAGGTCTAAGGTCATAGCAGACGTATCAACTCGTAAAGGGGTCAACACCTTACCTTATCACTTTTGCGAGTTGTCAACCGCGAGCGCGGCGTTTACGTAACGGTGCGGATAAGTGTGCGTTGCAGTATGGAGTTTCATACAAAGAATGACCGCCTCGAGTTGATGCGGTTACGATCCCTTTCCAGATGGATAAGTGTGCTATGTCCTTTAGTCACCACTGTAGGAGCATGACTCTAATTTACCAGAGGCAAATGGAGGATTTGCCCTACACTCCCCACGCTGGCCAGACGGGTTGGGGAGGCCTGATGTTCGCATATTTGTCCCTTAGTCGCCTCTTACGACCTAAGTTAAGAGTGAGATCACTCTGCACAGAACCACACGGCCATTTTTTTTATCCGTAACGAGGATGCTCTGGTCTGCATGTCATCTGGTAGAAGCGAGCTTCACCTGGAATTCCTAATATTTTAAACTATTATGTTGCATTTTTTTTTTACTATAAAATTATCACTTCACGGGATTTATTGCAACAATATCTATTTTAACGGTAAATAAAATATTTACCCTCTCGACGTTTCGGCTCGGTTGCACGTACGAGTCATGGTCGCGGGCAGACTGAAGAGATGCGGCGTGTCGTCTGCTCCGGCGCTATGAGTTTTCTTCACCCACCCGCATTTGCACAATATTTTCGTCAGTGGTACAGTCAGTCCGACAAACTACACTAACAGTGTCCGGGTTTCTCTGAGACGGCCTAGAACGCGATTTGTACTTCGTTATCACCGTAAAAATAGATATTGTTGCAATAAATCCCGTGAAGTGATAATTTTATAATTTTATCTTACTTCCACTGCCGGAACATAACAACGCTGTTAATAATGTTGTTATGGCGACCAACTTTAAGATATTGGTCTAGCCACTTAGCCAACCGGATTTATTTTTATTTATTACTAGCTTTTGCCCGCGGCTTCGCCCGCGTTGAATTTTTCGGTTTTTTATAAACCTATGACAATCAGCAATAATGTGGCTTTCTATTGGTGAAATAATTTTTAAAATCAGTTCAGTAGATCCCGAGATTACCCCTTACAATTTAACAAATATACAAAAACACAAACTTTACCTGTTTATAATTAATTAGTATAGAAGAATAAGCTCTATCACGAACACGAACCAAATCGAACAGAAAAATCTGCCCCCACTGGGAATCGAAACCAGGTCCTCTGGCTCTGAAGCAGGTGGTCTTACCACTAGACCATAGAGACAATTAGTCCCACCTATAGAGGTGGATTTATTTACCCGACTCGGGAGAAGGAGGGTTTTGTTTTTTAAAAGCCTGCCCTCTAACCGATCTACACAGTGAATGACTTTCAATCAACGCCGGGAGCCACAGCTAATTGAAAATAGTGCAAGAGAGAGTTCAAAATAAAAATATGGTTAGTTTGGCAGTGGGCAAAATCCTAGAAGTAGGAAATATTTACAGGGTGGAATTTTGTAATGCCACCTGGAGGGAAAGTACTCATAATACTGCAGATAGAAAATTTTACTGAACGATAACATTCCTTTATTTTTGAAAAGAAAGAGAATTGCATTCATAGATTTTCGAAAATTCACTACCATACCATACAATTTCTGTACATAATTAAAATAATTTAAGATTTTATGGATTTCCTTTCATTTCATTTATCAAGTTTGTTAGAGAGATTTCATCCTTATACTTGACCCTAACGATCAATGCAATAAAAATGCAGGGTGTAATTTTTAACAGATTTTAGTTTGTTCGATTCCCGGTTGTGGCAAATATTTTTTGGAAATCTTTGAATGCAGTTCTATTTGTTTTCAAAAATAAAGGAATGTTTTCTTTGAGAATTTTTTTCTATCCACAATATTAAGAGTACTTTCCCTCCAGGTGGCATTACAAAATTCCACCCTGTATAGTACTTGCAACTCACGAAGGCGAGTGAGCTTTACATGTGTGTGTACGGTACATGCACATAGCGATAGTGTAATGTCTGTTAAAACTTTTGAAAAACGATCAGTAGCGAGCCACCACACATGTAAAGCTTGCCTTGCTTGTATTGTAAAGCCTTCGTGAATTGCAACAACTATAGATAAACTAGCTGACCCGGCGAACTTTGTTCCGCCTTAATGGCAATAAATAAGAAGACTTTTTTTTATTTCGAACCGGATAAAAATCCTATGTCCTTCTCCTGGCTCTAAACTACCTCCCTGACAATTTTCAGCTAAATCGGTTCAGCCGTTCTTGAGTTATAAGTGGAGTAACTAACACGACTTTCTTTTATATACAGGGTTCAAGTGGAGGCTACGTACCGGAGAGCGCATCATAGGACGTCCATCTACAAAGTGGATCGACGACCTCATAAAGATAAGCAGGAAGGTGCTGTATACAGGCCGCTACCAAGAGGTCATTATGAAAATCATTAGGGTACGGGCCTATGCTCAGCAGTGGACGTCCTACGGCTGAAATGATGATGATGATGATGATAAAGTGTTGCTTTATTTAAATTCCTACGCTAAAAATTATTCATTTGTATTTAATGCCACTATGCAGTCCTAGTTTAACTATTACGAGAAAAACTCATTTTTGCAGTTTTCATACTAGTTGCTATTCAAGTAGCCATAAGATAAAAATAATACAGGATACATAGGCTTGTGATACCTTTTTAGAATCTCAATTAACCAAGGAAGTTTTTAAGGTAATGGGCACGATGGTCCTCTTACATTTTTTTTACACGATGGCTGATCAAAAGTGCAAGACAATGAATTAATTTTTCCTTCTCTTCTGCAATTTCTTAAAATTTTCATACTTTCAAACTAGTTTGTTGAACTTTGATATTTTCTTTTGATAGCCCAACTATCCCTTGTGATAAGGAAAAAAACTAGATTGAAAAGTATCCTCATTTGTAGAAATGGCATGAGAAAAAGTAATCGCAGGTGACAATTTTCTAAAAATGCACAAAAACTTAAAAATCTTGAAATCGGTGATATTTTTACTGGGGTCAAAAATTGACGTTAGGGAGATCATGGCGAGGCCTATCGATGGTTACAGGGTTATCCATTGTTTTTGGGACAATATAAGATGTGAAAGTTTGTGATAATGTTTGTTACTCTTTCGATTTCATAGAACTTTACAGTATTTTTTTTACATTAGAATAACAGAACGAAATGACCTGATGACTAAGATTATTATTTAACGAATTTCATATTTGAATTGTTTGACGTTAACCTTAAAGTTTACAATAAAGGAGAACGGTCACGCCCTATACAAAAAAAACCCAGACCCGACAGAAACGAGACATACCTCAGTTTTTTTGTCATGTCTTAATTAGTTAAATTATATATTTTTTATATTCAAAATCTATGCATAACACCAAAATATTACCCTTTGTTTTTGTTTAGGCGTTATACAAAAACTAATACAAAATGCCTATTTATCACCAAAATTGGTACATGTATGTACCTAAATGTCTATTACAGCTGCTATGGAATGTATCTAGGTGACCTGGAGATACAGAAGGATTATACAGGATGGTTATACATATGGAACGATAAGTGATCTCACTCGATTATTTCTAAACTATACAAGATATCGAAAAACTAGTTACTGATTCTGAAAGTGCTTCACGAGCTCTTTCAAATGGTACCAATAATAGGTTACAGATTATGGAAGCTGGTAACATTGAATTTTTGGATTTTGTAACTTCTCGTTTCCACCCTGTATAATTCGGCTGTATCTCCAGGTCACCTAGATACATTCCATAGCAGCTGTACTATACATTTAGGTACATACATTTACCAATTTTGATGATAAATAGGCATTTTGTATTAGTTTTTGTATAACGCCTGAACAAAAACAAAGTGTAATATTTTGGTGTTATACATAGATTTCGAATATAAAAAATATATAATTTAACTAATTAAGACATGACAAAAAAATTGAGGTATGTCTCGTTTCTGTCGGGCCTGGGTCACAGATGACCGTTCTTCTTTTAATCAAAGAAAACAGCGACAAGTTTCCCCAAGAATTTCAAGGTATTTCCTTCCGCAAACTTCGGAAATATTTCTAAAGTGGCCCAAATTTATTGTTTTCAAATACTTCCACTAAGTTCCCGTTCAATATCTGTGCTCTATTCTACATTGATGACGTCATAATTTCGTTTAATGGGGATTCCTGAAGTTTATATACGATCGAGGGTAAAATGTTGCTGCTGTTGGAAACGTAGAATTTTTGGATAGATCCAGTTTATTATAAGTCTTAGTCTAAGTCAAAGTCAAAACTTTATTTGTTTAGACTAATAAATAGTACTTACAAATCGTCAAATATTTTGCTCTTAAGGAGCCTTTATTCTCATAATCTTTTTACCCTACCAGCGCTTCGAGACAACATTTGGCAAGTGCTGAGAAGAAGCGCCGCAACAAACTCAGTCACCACTGTCTGCCGGTTAATATCAATAAATAGAAATAGCAGTAGTAGGTACATTATTGATTTAGGAGCAGTTCACTGAATTTACCACGCATTCTTGTACCCTATTATTGATACCGTTTGATAGAGCTGAGAAGCACTTTCAGGATCAGTAACCAGTTTTTCAATATTTTGTATAGTTTAGAAATAATCGAGTGAAATCACTTATCGTTTTCATCCTGTATATTTCAGTATTAAATTGTTTGAAATTTTCAGTCAGGGTCTGATTGAAGTGACCTTTCCTCAATGGTTTAAATTATTTTAATTTGCATACTTTTAATGTTTAGTGGAAAACTTTCTTTTGTCTAAAACTGGTCTAGAGCTAGCCTAGATATCTGACTCTACAAAATTCAAACAAATTCAAATAAATTCAATATTAAAGTAGTTAGAAATTTCAAACACTTACCCACAATTTAATTGGTATCCAAACTATATTTTTGGCACAGCACAAAAAGTTAGTACCTGATGTTATTATTTATACACAGCACTTTTATTATAATTTCCTATCCAATTAAAGAACAATCTCAAAAAATATTTTTATCGACCACTTTTTATACTTATTTGTGTCCCACACTTATATTAATTATTTATTGATTTATTTAAAACTAACATGCACTTAACACTGTACTAAAGGCAGACTTAATGCCTATCCCATTAAAAACCACCCTAAAATACTTTTTAAACTTATTTGTTCTTATTTCCGACACTGGGAAAAGTTCATTTTCCAATAAAAAGTCTCAAAAACTTTCTTAAAAAACACGATTTCGAAAAATATTCAGTTTATTAACAATCACACTTTACTTTCAGGCACATTTAACAAAAAAAAAATTCACCAAAAAAGTTTTTCTCAAAAAAAACGCAGGAATTTCTCAAAAAAATAACACACGGCTAGAGGCGTGTTCTCTCTGTGATATGTTAAAAGCTACTGAGCTTTGTATGGGCAATTATTGAGGGCGAGCCATCCCCTACGTTATATAGAGTGTGTGAAACGCGAGCGGGTGAAAAAATGTTTTGTTTATTTTAATTAACTAGCGTAAACTGTTTTTAGTTGACGGAAAAGTGTAGTTTGTATTTTTTTCGTTAATTTTTTTGTGTACGACGTCGAGTCGGCTGAGCTTTTTGATAGAAAATTAGTTATTATTCTGCATAAACTACAAAATTGCAAAAAAAAATGCTTTATAGTCCAAATAAATAAACTACCCAAATGTTTTTTAAATTAGTAATTAATTACTCGTATTAATAATTTTGTAATTTTAAATTACTTTTTAGCTTCATGACATGAAAACTGGTGTATGTCACGATTGCTAAGCGAGCTAATGTCATGAGTTTTTCAGTCATTGTCAGAATTTTAAAAAGTCTGTTAAAAGATGTTGGAGTGGACTGTATGTAGAGATAGGCCTGCCGGTGATGATCTTATGCAAGAAGCAAGGAAACACTCCAAAATAGGGCCAAAACAGTATATTGCTCAAGACATTTCCACTAGAACACGAGAGTAGTAAAAGCAACTTCAAAATCTAAACAATATTAAAAAAAGTAAAAAAACCATAAACAATATCAAAAAAGGATTGCTGGCCAAACTGCCAGCAACAAAGTCGTTAAAATTACTTTTTTTTTTATAAAATATATACTCGTATACAATTTGTTTAAAGCATCTTGAATTATTTCAAACAGCCTGTAGATACTAAGTCCCTAAGCTTGACTCACAGAGCGTGTCATCATTCCCCAGAGAATTCTTATTGGTTTTCTGACAAATTATTTTTTATTTCTACCTTACCGACTTAGGTCAACCTCCCACAAAGTACAACGGATTTTAATCTTTATAGCTTTTGTATAAGACTGATAATTGATTGAAGAAAATTTCATGTTGTGGTTACAAAATGGACAATTCCGGCAAAGGATTTTTAACTCTATATCAGGGTTCTAAGGTTGAAAGTCCAAATTTGTCCAAATTGAAATTGTTGTGTGGTAAGTTAAGGTGCCTAACCACTAATGCATTGTGTTAGGGTCTTAAGGTTAGCTTTGGCAATAAATCTTAATCGTTGGAATTTGGGGATGATTTAATATTATTTTTTAATAAATCCGAGAGTGCATAGCCCTACCACACAGGCTATAAAAAAATGCAAAAAGTTTGAATAAGAAATGTTTAAAAAATGTCTGATTAAATAAAAAAATGTTGGCATTCTTAACTATTAAAACTTGGCTTTAAATCCACCATTTGCACAATTTTACGTGCAATAAAAAAGAAACAAAGAAATAATTAAAAATAGTTACTTTGCCTGTGAAATTGCCGATAAAATTTCAGTTTTGATTTTTAAAAACAATCAGAAGTACCTAAGTAGTTAAGTATAATTATGGGTATACAATTATACATTTATTTTTGTCAATTTTCTGTGCTCGTAGAAGTACAAAATAATTACCGACATGTGCCTAACTAATTATTTAAATTAAAACTTTCCTATTGTCCCCTCCATGAAAGGTAAAATATGAGGGGGTCCAAAGTGGCTCCAAATTAGTTTTCTAATCAGCGCTGCTCGCCAGTTTTGTTACTTGAACTTGGCTAGACACGCTATTGCGTGTCTAGATATATTTTTTAGTTTATGTACTAAATACTACATATTTTATGTCTGTATGTAAAAATAAATAAAAATATGTTTATAATTACCTCTACTTTTGATCCAGTTTTCCGACGTCTGTTTTGTAATCTGAAACAAAAATTATAATCTTAAATAATTACCTACATACTTATTTCGTAAATCAGTTATTAAAATTTGCATTTTATACGATTATTAGTGATCGAATCGTTCAATAAGAATGAGACCGATAAAACGTCGTCATTTACGTGAACATTTCGTTATCGAAAAACTTAGTTTAGCTTAAAAAGACTAAAAACTAACTGTAAAGTCTTATAAATTTTTAATTTAATATTCACAATCATCCCTATTTAAAAGTTTTAAAATGTTGTGACAGTTCTTTCAAACATGGGCACCTTTTAATAAATGTGTTTTCAAACTGAAAGACACTTTTCAAAAGATAAATACTAAAGAAGTGAAAAGATTTAAAAGCCTATTCGTTATTTGAAAACAAGTGGATAGATACTAGAGATTCAAATAAAACTTTAAATGAAGTAAATGAGTTCCATTTCAATTTAAATACAGTCTTTTAGCATAAATACTTTTTGGTTCAAAAATGTTTTTAATTAAAAAAAATTGTGACACCGACGGGCTTTAATGAATAGAATGTAAAAAAAAACGTGAATAGCGTGAAAGAAAAACAGTGTTTTCAAGTTAAAAGTTTTCTTATTTTTATTTGATATCTCCAAATATACCCGCAGATGTGAAATCATTATTAAATGATTAAGAAACTAAGGCTGGTTTGCACTATTATACTTTAACTTTAACAAACTTCAAAAGTCTGTGGAAATTCATACAATAAACACCAGTTACGCTTAAAGTGGTGCAACTCAGCCTAAAATTTAGTTATAGTTAGTAACCAAATTAAACTTAATGAAATGATATGAACTAGAATTAGTTTTATAAAATTTTCATCATACATAAGATTAATGCACGTTTACACATAACAGGATTTTTTTTTCACAGGAGTCACTTAGGGATTGATGGTGAAAACGGGCATAAACATGCTTAAGGGACTCTACATTTTAGCCCTTAACCCCACCAAGTAGTAGCAAGTAAAAAGATAGGATATTTTTGAAACAGCTCTACACGCGGCGATTAGCAAACATTTAGAAGACAAATGAGCTCCCTAGGGACGTGCTAACGAGCCGCTCGAGTGGGCAGCACAGAGAGAACGGCCATCCCATTACGTTACCTTATTTTGGGACTACTGACCAGTGGTGACTGAGTTTGTTGCGGCGCTTCTTCTCAGCACTTGCTAAATGTTGGTCTCGAAGCGTTGGTAGGGTAAAAAGATTATGAGACATGTAGAGGCTCCTTAAGAGCAAAATATTTAACGATTTGTAAGCACTATACAGGGTGTTAGGTAAATGGGTATATGAGCCGACACTAGCCCATGTTAACATGGTCATATAAATGGTATTGTGAAGTCAGAAAATTGATATCTGCTTTTTAATTATTTTAATTTTCATACAAATCGGATTTTATAAAATTTATTTTGTTTGAAAATTAAAAAAAATAAAATGATGATATCAAATTTCTGACTTCACCATACCATTTATATGACCATGTTAACATGGGCTAGTGTCGGCTCATATACCCATTTACCTAACACCCTGTATAATAGTCTATGCAAATAAAGAAATTTTGACTTTGACTTTGACTAGATGGCGCTGTGTAAAAAGTCAAAGGGTTCTTTTCCAATGCTGTGCCGTCTAGTCCCAAATTGCTTCGCTTAATTTTTATTAGTAGGGTAGGGCTCTTTCCCGTGGGAATCCATTAATGAAGGATCCCGCAAAACTGGACTCTCGTGTGAACTTGGCAGGGTGGCACTGACTTCGACAATCTTCGACAATATTCGTCGGGAGATCATGCATGGTTTATAAGACCTAATATAACGCAAATATTTTTCTTCTTCTTTTTTTTAGTGCATTTTTTTCGAGTCTGGTATATAAACGTTATAAAATTAAATTTTCAAACTAAAGTCACTTTTAAAGTGGTGTTCAACGCGCCTCCTATTCGTAATAAAATTGGCAGCGACGGTAAAACCTAATAAAATCTCATTTATTGCCAGTGCAACAGCGTAAACTCGTCATTGTAGAACTGAGCTGGCTTTTCTGATTAAGCTGTGACAGCCTAGAACGGTTATCTGTCAGTGTCAGGAAAAACCCGCTAGTGTTGTACACACAGCGCATCACACTGTACATTTTTGTTGCAATATAGACCGTGTTCCAATTGCATTAGATGTCATAGTGTTTAGGTCGAAGCGCCCGTCGTTATTTTAGATATCGTTCGAATAGAAAAAGATAGGAAAATAATGAATATACTCTACTTATAGTGCTTCTTTTCTTTGCAGTCTTAAAAACGTTTTAACCGTTTTTTACAGGAACTGCTTTTTGTAGGATTCCGTTTAGTAGTTAACGAGTTTTAATATTAACGGTCACACGAAAATCCCGTTCGCAGTGTTCCTGAAAAACCGAACTGTTCGAATGTAATTAGAATTTCAAACACATGTGTGTTCACACGATAGTCCAGTTTTGGGGGATCCAGCTATACTGGAATCCTGCAAAACTGGGTTGCTGTGGGAACGAGCCCGTATTGTTAAAATAACACCTAAAGCCTGGTCCGGGAGCACGTAGAATTTTGTCCAATGACCCCAAGCTACCCATCCTTATCGCTCGCGCGTGATTATGTTGCTGTCGCGCTCGCACACTCACTGCGGGCGCCCGTCACACAGTCGCGACAGCAATATAATTACGCGCGAGCGATAAGGATGGGTAACTTGGGGTCATTGGACAAAATTCTACGTGCTCACGGACCAGGCTTTATTACAAATTACAATAATATGCCACAGTGTTTGGCTAAAGCATGGACCATGTAAGAAACACACACATAAGAGGCACCTTCAAAGTGACACCTATCCCAGCATTCCCAGCTAAATTGTAGGAGAGCCGTTTGTGGCGGTGGTACGGACTACGGACACATCATGAGGCGACAGTGGCGGATTTACAGTTTTGCCGCCCGTAGGCTAGGGTGAGGTTGGATCTTTATTAAACTTTTATCTTCTGAAATCGAGTAAGCGTCATCTGAAATCTGCCGCCCCTAGGACGCTGCCGCCCCTAGGACGCTGCCGCCCCTAGGCCGCGGCTTATACGGCCTATTGTATTGACAGATTCAGGACTGTGAGGCGATCACCCGATCATATGACCAGAAAAAAGCTAGACATCCAAACTAAGCCCCGCGGACGAGGAAGACCCATTACATGGATGTCCGTAATCAATAACGACCTTAAAGAAGCCCAAGTTAACAGTAAGACAGCCCAGGATCGAGCCGCCTGGAGACGCATGACGCGGAGGGCCGACCCCAAATAAAATGGGAATGGGCCAGGCAAGGACAGTGTTTGGCAAGAATGCGTGGTAAATTCAGTGAACTGCTCCTGAATCAAATGTACCTACTACTGCTTTTTCTATTTATTTATATTAACCGGCAGACAGTGGTGACTGAGTTTGTTGCGGCGCTTCTTCTCAGCACTTGTCAAAGGTTGGTCTCGAAGCGCTGGTAGGGTAAAAAGATTATGAACATGCAGAGGCTCCTTAAGAGCAAAATGACGATTTGTAAGAACTATTTATTAGTCTAAACAAATAAAGAAATTTTGACTTTTGACTTTGACTAAAGCCGGGTCTCCAGCACAATACTAATATTAGGCTGACAATAGTGTCTGAGTTTCTTGCGCTGCTTCTTCTCAGCACTGGCCCATTTATTGTCCCGAAGCAGTGGTAGGGTTAATACTGGGACGTGTAAAAGTGCTTTTTAAAAGCCTACATACTTAAATAAAGAGTTTTATGATTTTTTTACAATCAACAAAAACATGTAAAAAAAATTTGTTGAATGTTTAGATGCTTTTGTTCATTGTGTATAGCAAAACACGCGATGGAGACTTTACTTTAAAGTGCCATCTTCAAAATGTTGTATCCAAACGAAAATTATCCGCCATTATGCGAAAGTCATCAAAAACAGTTATTTTATGTAAATACCCACAACTTCTTGACTGAAGATGACTTCATACATTATTTATTAGTTTATGTGTTGTAGGGGAGACGAGGACTGTTGTGACATTGTCGAATCAAGAAGAAATAAATGCTTTAATTATATAAAGAAAGAAAGAAAGAAAGATACATTTATTACAATGGACATCACACAAATACAGGCAATTACATAGACATGACAGTAATTTGTGTAATAACAAATTACTAATAATCTTTTTAAAAAAAAAAAAAAAACAAAAACAAAAAACAAAACAGTGGCACATATTAATGGAAGAAGAAAAAATAAATAAAAACAAGAGTAAATTGAGCAGTGCCACCCATTCACCAACAAGATGCCCACTGCAACGGGACCCCACTCAGCATATGCCGTGGCCCACGGTGAGAAAGGCCACGGCGCTGGTTTATATGGGGATAAACCCTTTTAAAAAAAGTCAGAAGAAATGAAAGAATAGGCTTTTTTTGAGTTGTCAAAACCAAACTGACGGCCGATGTGCCAGCAAGGTTCTGGAGTGGACGCCGCGTACCGGAAAGCGAAAATATGGAAATCATTGGAGGAGGCCTTTGTCCAGCAGTGGACAGAATTGACATGACAAAAGCTAGTTTTAAAATATCTAGGCAGTTTTATTGGACGAGCTTTTAACTAGCGACCTCTAGCGTAGTCCTAAGGCCGGCAATACACGGACCGCTTGAAGCAGTCAGGGTCGACAGCTTCAAACTGCGACTGCACAGTGAACTGCAGAGTTCTATGGACGCATATACACGAACCGCTCGAGCAGTTGCAACTGATTCGGGCGGTCGACAGCTCGGTGAATTTTCATCGTGCGGTCAAGCAGTCGCCAGCCATACACTGACTGCTCGAGCTGTCGACAGCTCTCGCGCAGTTACCTCTGCCCACTTTCTTCATTCCACGGCGCGCGCGCTTGTGATTTGTTGAGCAGTTAATACCAACTGCTCGAGCAGTTATCGCTGGCAGCTTCAAGCTGTTGACTCTTGACTGCAAGAGCGGTCCGTGTATGTTGATCACTGACTAACTGTTCGAGCTGTCCGTGTATTGCCGGCCTAGGACTTATTAATTTATCACAACGAATTCTATACTTACCTATAGTTTAGCGCTTTTTAATTCCAGTCTGAAAGTCCATTAATATTCTTTTAGTATGCCTGAAAAGTTCAGCCTGAATAAGTTCGACCTGAATAGCACCATTGTGTATGAAATTTAAAGGCTTATTTAGACTGAGTGAATAAAAGAGCTGCATACTGGATTCAGGAGGCCAAGATGTTAAGTGGATTTTAATTTTTGAACACTTGATTTTGAGCTAGGGTGTTTGCGTTCATAAATTGCTTCAAAAAACACAATTAGCTATATGGGTGACTAGTTTTCCGCCCGCGTTTTCGCCCGCCTGGAATTTTGTCTGTCACAGAAAAACTTTATCGCGCGCGTCCCTGTTTCAAAAACCGGGATAAAAACTATCCTATATATCCTTTCCCGGCACTCAAACTATCTCTATGCTAAATTTCATCAAAATCGTTTCAGTGGTTTAGGCGTGAAAGCAAGACAGACAGACAGACAGAGTTACTTTCGCCATTATGCTTGTTTTGTTTCGATGTAAACTCGCGGAGATGAACAGGTCTGACTACACTAGAAAATAATTTAGACCGTTCCATCAAAGCCTAAACCACAGAGGTTCATTAAAAGCTAGTTCTAATTACTAAAGCGGTGGTCAGCCCACTGATGGACCACAAACTACAGAGTGGTTCGCGTTGAAATATCGCGGTTATCGGCTTCAACAGTAAACTAAATCCAATTTTAGAAAGCAAAAGTTTTGCCTTTTTAAGGATAAACAACTCTTTTACAAATCCGGCTCGAAGGACTATCTGTGCAATAGTTAGATCTAACACCATAAAAATGTACACTTTGAACGAAACGACCTAAGATGTCTGACACTATAAATATTTGATAGGTCTTCGGCCCAGTCAAATCTATATGTACACTTACCTACACTAATATTATAAATACAAATACAAATACAAAATATTTTATTTCATTACAAAATTACATTAAATTATTAAAATTAAATTATTATAAAGAGGAAAACTTTGTTTGTTTGTTTGGTTGTAATGAATAGGCTCAAAAACTACGGGACCATTTTTAAAAATTCTTTCACCATTCGAAAGCTACATTATCCACGAGTAACATAGGCTACATTTTATTTTGGAAAAAAATATGTAGTCCACGCGGGCGAAGCCGCGGGCAGAATGCTAGTGTAAGTATAAAAGCGAAAGGACCCTGACTGACTCACTCATCACGAAATCTCAGAAACTACAAATGCTAGGAGTCTCAAATGTTGCATGGGGGTTCCTTTTAGGACGTAGGTGCTCACTAAGACGGGATTTTGCAAAATTCAACCCCTAAGGTGGTAAAACGGGATCCACGCGTCCGAAGTCGCGGCCGCTAGTTTTTCTATAGAATTTGATAGAGCCAAGCAGCCCCCGCTGTCAAATTTTATTGAAAAAGGACATTGTCAGAAACCGCCTTAGATTCCTGGGCACAGCAGTAAAGTATCAAAATTAATCTCTTACTTTTTGAATACTTAAATATTAATTAGATTGTAACGGACACTTGAGGATTAAAAAATGAAATAATAAAAGTATTTTATATGTATTCCATAATACTATGACGACATCCGGACATTTTAGGGCGTGGCCTGCTCCATATCCTATGAAGTTCCATAATTTGTGTCGATAAAATCTATGTAAAATCGGCACAAGGCAATGCCGTACTTCATTGTTAGGAATCCATGTAATAGTGATGTTGACTGCGGTCATCATAGACAATAAGATACCGATCTTGTAAATAAAATAAATCGTCCAAATTGCTACAGTATGACTAGATTTTAATTAAAAGTTAAAAATATATTGCACGATACTACAAGAAGCTATCTAAAGTGTCCAACTGGTCGAAGGTCATGAATAAAATAAAAAGAATTGTGATCATAACACTGATATAGACAATGACAACAATATGGGATCATCTTTAATATATCTGTCGGCGCCGGACACAGATGCTGCAAATTATTATTGATGATTAATAGTACCAATCTTAATATTATGTTATCTGTAAATCTGTAGAGCGGAAGGTTTGTGATTCCTAAACGTAACACCCGACTGATGCGCAGAAAAAGGTAACTGTCAATCAGTTGTGTCATGTCAAGTGTGAGCAGGCGGCTGCGAGGTTATAGTTCCAAAATACTGGACTGTCCTATCGATGACATTGACAGTGGGGCGCCACCGTCAATACCGGATCGCTGGTTCCGATTTTTGTCATGTTGGAAACCATATAGTTGAACGATGGTAGCGCCCCCCTGTCATTGAGTTTGGTGGGACAGTTCAGCGTGGGTCATCTATATCTTATAAGCGTGTGAGTTTGGTGGAACGTTAAATTGTAGGAAAAGTGATTGTCAACCATCCAAGATATTATCTCCTTGCCCGTTAACCCACGCCTATGGAGATTCCACCCCTAGAGTTCCTTCAGATAGAGACCCTGTGCCTTTATATCTGTTACAGTTTCAAAATTCGATGAAAAATCCAATGCCGCTTAAAGTGAGAGAAATGTCTAAAGTTCTAATAGAATTGAAAGTTTTATTCGCTCAAAATGCTTATAACAATAATTGGTAATACATTTCAAATATTAAGTACCTTTATAATGTATCGATAGAACCAAAATGATATCCTCTCAGCTTGGAAAGGGAAAACCCAGGATTGGGGGAGCGCTCCAGGCAATTTTTAGAACATTTCATAGGTGGTAGTAAATAATATTTATTTTATTATTAAAATTGAATATTTTGATATTGATAAAATTGAATATATCTTTCGATTCAAATACCGAATATTTTTCAATCGATAATAATTATCGAGAATTGTTAATAATATTCAATTAAAAGTTGTTCAATCCCTAGTCATGCATAGACTAAGACGGTAACCATGGAGATAGTTAGTTTGGTAAGTCACGTGTTAAATGTCAAGAGTGGAAAGTAAACATAGGATTCATGTTATTTATTTACGTGCAAAATGTAAGTAAGTAAATCATAAAAGTGGAACGCCGAGCTATTTCCAAAACCCGTCCAATATTATAATACAATTTGGCTGCGACAACTACAATACAGAACATCTCCCAAATCGATGTGCATAAAATAATATAATACAATACTAGTAAGTAAGAGGTTATGATAACAATATTGCTATCAATAAGTTTATAGAATTGGTCCGCCAGGAATAATTGTTCTTACATAAAGATTTGTGTCATTTAGAACCTAGAAAGTATTATTTCGGCACTGTTGATCTAACGGCGAACAATGTATGGAGAACGAACATTGTCCTTTGTCCTTGCGACATAATCTCTCTTCTTCGCTCCGCTCTTGGTGGAAACCAGGCTTTACAACTATGAATGAAGACCCCCATTGAAGAAAGAACTTCCATGGCAGTTTGCCAACTTAATTCTTTTTTCCCAATTACATAAAGTCTTGTGCTTAAAAACACGTTAAAACTATGACTTAAACTTTTCACCGCTAATCCGCCATTTTGAAGTTTTTAAGTGCCCATTAGTAAGTATATTTAACGTATTTTAATGTTTAAAGGCAGCAGATTTATCAACCCGGAAAGGGATCGTAACCGTATCAACTCGAGGCCGTATGAAACTCCATACTGCAACGCACACTTATCCGCACCGTAACGTAAACGCCTCGCCTCGCGATTGACAGCGTGCGAAAGGCGATACGGTGTTTCTCCCTTTCTGAGTTGATATGTCTTCTATGATCTTAATGCTCTTATTTATCTAAATATATTTAACTCAAAGGTGACTGACTGACTGACTGACATAGTGATCTATCAACGCACAGCCCAAACCACTGGACGGATCGGGCTGAAATTTGGCATGCAGGTAGATGTTATGACGTAGGCATCCGCTAAGAAAGGATTTTACGAAACTCCACCCCTAAGGGGGTAAAACGGGATCCACGCGTACGAAGTCGCGGGCGGTCGCTAGTTTACTTATAATCTGCATGTGACAGACAGATAAATAATTCAATATGTCACATGTCAAATTACATAACTGCCATCTTTTTCAAATGTTAAAAACCCTTTACAATATTTTAAGAATTTAAAACTATAGGTCTACTAGCGTTTAAATCAGTCAGTGCCTGAGGTATAAGTAGGGCACGGGAGGGGAGACATTGACATAAATTCCACAGTATATTCTACTGTGTAAATACCTACGACGTGATGGAACCACAGAATAATAAAAAGTACAACGTACAGAAGTTTTACTTCGCGAAGGTATTTAAAAAAATGTATGCTCAATGTCATTAACAATGTGGTGTAATTTAGCCTGTCTCAAGAGTCAAGCACCATTTTGTTGACAAACGTCAGTGATCGGCACTGCGCCGAGGCTATAGGGCTGACTTCGGTAAAATGATGTGACGTGAGGTGCCAAACTGCGGAAAATGGCGGAGGAAATACATGATTTAGCATGAATTATCATGAATAATAACTACTTATTTACCTCTCAGTGTCTTGAGGCAACTTGAAAAAGTACATTCTGTGTTTTTATTATTATTTAGGCAGTTAAATACTGCACAGTATTTAGTACACCATTTTCTTTATTTTCTTCCATCATACACAAGAATACGCGTGCGTGAGTCAATGTTCGCTCGTATGTGAGGCCTTGTCGAATAGTATCCTGTAGGTGGGCCATCGTGCGTGTTTTGTTTTCGATGTAAACTCGCGGAGATGAACAGGCCTGATGGAACATACAAATCGGAAAGAAATCTGAAGTATCGCTGACGTTTGACGCCTCAAAAACACCCTCCTATGTCCATACCTCAGGCACTGACTGAGTCAATGAGGGCTATCGTTTTCATACTTAACAGTTGGCACCCCTGGCGATTGACAGGACCTTACTCTACAGTGGCGCCATCTTGATGAGTGCAAATGCGATAGTCCTCCTACCACTTTCGCGCTCACAAGTTGGCGCCACTGTCTTCGCTACTAGCAAGTGACAGGACCTTACTCTACAGTGGCGCTAACTGGTGAGCGCTAAAACGATAGCCCTCATTGCACTGACCTATAGATTAGCTGTGCCATTTCATTTAAAATGACAGTATAATTCAGCACTAACCTAGAGTTCTTTGGAGAAATGCACTGGAATTTACTAAATGTTCATAAAAATTTCATGCCCCATTCCAGATAGATGCGGAAAATTCCAGTTCAAACTGGATTTTTTCGGATCGCCTAATTTAGGTTGAGGATTTAATGAAACGGTTTTTCAGCGAGATAATTCAAAATGGCGGATGATATTTTAGTTGGAGAATTTATGTCTAGACTAGTTTTGCTCGTGGCTTCGCTTTCGGATATCGATAATTTTTAACGCGCGTAAATAATAAAAACCATTCAAGATAGGTAGGTCCTAGCTAGGTACTTAAATTTAGTACCAAAAATAAAAACAATACAAATATCAACGAAAAAACAATTATCGTTCCATATGTATGTATAACCACCCTGTATAATCCGGCTGTATCTCCAGGTCACCTAGATACATTCCATAGCAGCTGTAATAGACATTTAGGTACATACATTTACCAATTTTGGTGATAAATAGGCATTTGGTATTAATTTTTGTATAACGCCTGAACAAAAACAAAGGGTAATATTTTGGTGTTATACATAGATTTCGAATATAAAAAATATATAATTTAACTAATTAAGACATGACAAAAAAACTGATATATGTCTCGTTTCTGTCGGGCCTGGGTCACAGATGACCGTTCTTCTTTTACAATGATTGCCATTTTAACTCATTGGATTTGCCTCTTGATTGAGGATTCCGGGTGAAGCTCGCTTCCACCTTCGGCCTGATCATCACTTACCATCAGGTGAGATACAGGCCAAGAGTTTCCTCGTTGTGGATAAAAAAAGAGTAGGTATCTAGAGTCTTATTTAAAAAAATGTAAAAGGATGCTGATGTTTTAATTTCACCCTGTAAAAATAACTTGTCCCAATGTTGGTTCCAATATTCTAGTTCCACACGTTGGACGAGTTCCGTTGGTGCCAATATTGGAGCCAACATGTAGAGCTAGCAAAGTACAGTATCAGCTTAAGCCTTAGTTCGAATACAAATAGTTTTGCTGCAAGTTGCAAGCTTTTGCTATAGCAAGACGACTATCTGTCCATTGTGCGATGGACTATAGTCTATTCCTATTTACTAGTTCACTGACTGTGTTTATCTACGCTAGTTTTCTCTGCCGTTTAGTTTGGCAGAGTTGAAAACCATTCTTCCCTGAGGATGCCTGAGGGCTTTTTCCCACGGAGAAATCCCGTTTTTTGCTGGAACTGTTTTTGTGTGTGTGTGGGTTACCTACGTGAGTGCGACAAACGTTACATCGAATTTTGTTTCTTCGAAAACCTTTCTGCGAAGTTACTATACTGCGACGCCTTGTTATATCGATGCCTTGTTACTGCGATGTTACGTTACATCGAAAAACTTTACTGCGAACGATTTTACTGCGAAATTATGTACATAGTCATTTTTAATGAACGAGTGAGTAGTAAGTATCATTATAAAAATGCAAATCAATAGGTGCCTACCTATTAGGCATATATTTTATAATTTATTTATATTTATGTTTCTATTCTCATGTTATTTAATCAATGATGCAACTGTTAAATATGTGTAATAAGTAAATAAAATTTAATGTATTTAGAATCTTATTTTATCTTTAATTTTGTACCGCCCACTTTATTCACTTTATTCTGTTACCTGGAGGAGAGTTCTGAATCACATTAAGTTCGCCTTGTGTACATAGTGCATGTATGTTTTAAATAAATAAATACATAATGCATTATATTAGGTAGGTATTCTTTTGATGTATGTAATTTAATTTTTTTATCTATCTGTTAAGTCAAATAAAGAAGGCTTCGCAGTAAAATCGTTCGCAGTAAAGTTTTTCGATGTAACGTTACATCGCAGTAACAAGGCATCGATATAACAAGGCGTCGCAGTATAGTAACTTCGCAGAAAGGTTTTCGAAGAAACAAAATTCGATGTAACGTTTGTCGCACTCACGTAGGTAACCCTAGGCCCGCCCCGTTTAGTAGTATAACGCCCGTCTTCACAAACATTACTATGAGGTCTCACAGTGTGAGTGGACGCACAGGAACACGAACCAATCACAGAGCTCTATTCAACGCTGTGCGTTCGATTTGCTGCTTAACTTAAACAAGTATCGTTTGTGAATACGGGCGTCATTATCATCATATCAGCCACAGGACGTCCACTGCTGAACATAGGCCTCCCCCAATGATTTCCACATCGCCCGGTTGGTAGCGGCCTGCATCCAGCGCCTTCCTGCTACCTTTATGATCGTCGGTTCATGTGGGTGGTGCCCAACGCTGCGTTTTCCGGTACGCGGCTTCCACGCCAGAACCTTGCTGCCCCATCGGCCGTCAGTTCTGCGTACTATGTGCCCTGCCCATTGCCAATTCAGCTTGCTAATCCGTCGGATGGTGTCCATCGCTGCGTTTTTACGTGGGTTTCCAAAACCTTGCTGCCCCATCGAAAATCTCATTTTGGTCGAAATATTTCTGGCCGAACCTCACTTTGGGCCACCACTAGCGCCGGCGAGTGGTCGTTTTGTCGAACACAAAGCGTTTCGGCCAGTATTGCGTAGGGTTGCCGATTGGAACTGGTATTTGGAACAGTGACTCTTAATATTGATTTTATTGAGAAATTGAGATAGCCTGAGATAGCCAGAAGGGTTTGAGGTAGCTTTTAAATACTGTGGATAAATCCTGATTAGTTTATTGTAGTGGTTTGGTGTAGTGGTTCGGAAACGGACTACTATGCCGAGAGGTCCCGGGTTCGATTCCCGGCCGGGCAGAAATTGAAATTATGAATTTTAATTTTTGTGACGGGTCTGGGTGTTACTATGTATAATATGTATTTAAAAAAGAAGTATTTAAGTATGTTTATATCCGTTGTCTAGTACCCATAGTACAAGCTTTGCTTAGTTTAGGACTAGAAGCGTAGTGTAAAATGTCCAAGGATGTTTATTTATTTATTTATTGGAATAAAAAGCTGATTATAATAGGGTGGTTTGATGTGTAAAGGGCAGATCACTTCTTTCAGATCCAGGATCAGAAACATTGATACTCAACAACGCGTAACAATGTCACTCTTTGTTTACGAATATTACAATATTACTTTACTATTCTGCCTATCTTTTAAGAATCGGTAGAAATAGGTAGAAAGATGAATTTTTTAATGTTCCTTTCAGTTTGATTACGGATTTTGTCCAATTTTTTTTCAACATTAGCAGATTTTTACGACCTCATTAGAATACCATCTGGTCATTAGAGAGAAAACTTCTCTCATTTACCAGAGAGGCAAGTGGTGGATTTGGCTTAAACTCCACACGCTGCGCTAGCTAAACTGTATGGGAACTTGAGAAGACATAGAAAACTGGGTTTATTCATGTGATATCTTCCCGGGACAGTGTCCCATCCCTATCAAGCAATCCTGAAGGCCATTGATCCGGAAACCGTGGAAGCATTCTGTAATCGTTCAATAAAAGTAAAGTGTATTCTGATGAAAAAGTCATTCTATTGTGAAATAACTAAAGGGTTTCAAAAGTCACAGGCTTTAAAAGTGAAATAAAAACAAAAATGTTAAAAATAACCTGTACAATTCCAAAGTTTTTGGTACTTTTTTTTAATAAACTTCTGCACATACATACAATGCACTGTGGCGGACTTAATGCCGGATGGACAAAACTGACCCCCACAATAGCATTCCCTGTCCTTTGAAGAAATTAATTAATTTTATTCAATACCATAAAAATATTTACTAACTGTAGGAAACCTGAAATTTGGAACCGCTAGTTTGTATTTGATTGTCCTACGTCATATTATGACTTGAATTTAAAATTAAAAAAAATATTTTACTTTGAGATGAAATCGTTTCATCTGTGTTTTATTGAAAAATCATGAGCATTGTGTCTCGTGGGCGATTTGTTTCGCTTGAAAATGTGTAAATGTTTAAAAAAACATTTAAATTGATTATTAACACTAAAAACTTCCAAAGTATACTCTGACATAAGCGACGAAGATTGTCAACGAATTTTAAACTTTATCATTTTAGTTATTAGATTCAAAATTAATTAACGAAATGTGGCATTTTCTGGAGCAGTTGAAACTGATAAAAATTACTTTATTTTGCAGTAATCAGCCATTTTTATATAAATATGAACTTTAAAATAAATAGGAAGAAATATTTAAAGATTGAAAATACGTTTGTTTCGCCATTTCACAATTTGCTTCAGAAAAATGAAGTTAATTATTTGCATATTATTTGTTTTAGGTAAGTATTACAGTTTATAATTATTTTGCTTGGAGTAGTATTGGTGTCAAAATTATCACCCATATTTAAAAACGATGCTTGCTTAAGTGAATCAGCAAATCGAATGCATAGCGTTGTATAGAGCTTTGTGATTAATTCGTGTGTCACCCTGTGCGTCCACGCGCACTGTGAGACCTCATAGTAATGTTTGTGAATACGGGAGATAGTCCAGCGGTTGGGGATCGTTCGTTTCAGGTGAATGACGTCCACTGCTGGACAAAGGCCTCCCCCAAGGATTTCCACAAAGACCGGTCCAACGCTGCCCGCGTCCAGGACTTCCTGCGACCTAAACCAGATCGTCGGTCCACCTAGTGGGAGGCGTGCCCACGGTACGTCTTCCGGCTCGTGGTCGCCACTCAAGAACTTTCCTGCCCCAGCGGCCATCAGCTCTACGAGCTATGTGCCCCGCCCACTGCCACTTGATTTTAGCGATTCTGCGGGCTATGTCAGTCACTCTGGTTCTCCTACGGATCTCCTCATTTCTGATTCGATCACGCAGGGAAACTCCGAGCATTGCACGCTCCATCGCTCTTTGGGTGACCTTGAGCCTTCTTATGAGGCCCACAGTAAGCGACCACGTCTCAGATCCGTATACCATCACTGGCAACACACACTGGTCAAATACTTTTGACTTGAGACACTGCGGTATTTCGGACGTGAGAATTTCGCGAAGCTTCCCGAACGCTGCCCAGCCGAGTTGGATTCGACGATTGACCTCTTTCTCGAACGTACGTAGCACTTATTATTCTGTGGTAATACTTCTTCTTTCTTCTTTTTTCAGCTGTCACCAGCTCAGTCCTGGCCCGGCCTCAGGGTCTGAACATGGAGTTCCCGACCTCGACCCTGACCTCGCTAGCTTCCATCCCTCTTCAGCTGCCCATGAACATCCTCAACTCATTGACTAGGAACAATAACGCGTAACTTATTTTATAATAAACTTTATTATTTTGTATCCGACTTTTTTTTTCAAAATTTTTATAGTTATTTTATCCATAAACCAGAAAATAACATAGAAATAAACTACCTACATGGACTAAACATTTACAAATAAAAAAATTGTTTACTTTTTTTTATGTAAAGAAGAACGGTCATGTCCCATACAAAAAAACCCAGACCCGACAGAAACGAGACATACCTACCTCAGTTTTTTTGTCATGTCTTAATTAGTTAAATTACACATTTTTTTATATTGAAAACTATGTCTAACATGAAAATATTATTATTACCCTTTGTTTTTGTTTAGGCGTTACACAAAAACTAATACAAAATGCCTATTTATTATCACCCAAATTGGTAAATGTATGTCCCTAAATGTCTTTACAGTTGCTATAGAATGTAGCTAGGTGACCTAGAGATACAACCGGATTATACAGGGTGGAAACGATAAGTGATCTCACTCGATAATTTCTAAACTATACAAGATATCGAAAAACTAGTTACTGATTCTGAAGTGCTTCACGAGCTCTTTCAAATCTATAAGAACCTACCGTGTTACCTACTTGCCAATAATCTCACACAATCACGCAAGCCTGTCAATAGTGTGCGTCTCTGCCTCTTGAATGAAATTCTATTAAGATCGCCTGGATGCCAAACTGACGTATACATTTCCGCATCCATTTGTGAAGCAAAACTGATGTACAAACGGCATATCAAGCTCAAAACTGTGTCTTATACTGTTGAAATAGATGCTATTTTGCAGCAAAAATGGCGTACGTTGATGTGCTATCACTGTACAAGCAAAACTAGTTTGAAAAGAAACCAATCCACTGCTGATATGGTCTAGAACTGCTTACCGACTTTGCAAGTAGAGAATATGGTTTTGTTTGTATGTCGATGTCTTTATTGTCTATCTATCCATCTCTTTCACACTCGTGAAATCAGTAATCTGGATGAGGAAGACGGTTCTAGATAGGTACTTCAATCTAGTTTGTGATGATGATGAATTAAGAATTCACTTTTTCAACAAAAATTGTGTTTTTTTCTCTTGTTTTCAGTAGATGGAAGATTGCAGATTAGCTGGTAGAGCAAAAAAAAAATTAAGAGACATGTAAAAGCTCCTTAAGGGCAACACTTTAGACAAAACTGTGCTAAAAGCTTTTAATTTTGTCTTTAAAATATTTACGAATTTGTAACACTACTATGTATAATGGTTTCTTATATGTGTTTTGCGGAGTTTTGGGCTGACACTGTATAGGTTTGTTGTCGACACGACAAGATGTAGAATGGTTTCTTACAAATAAAGTTTTTGAGTTTTACTTAGAATTAAAAAGTGTAACATTGATTAGAACTTCCTTTAGACCTTCCATCCTTCTCATTTATTTTTTTATAAAGGTAGCAGGATGGAGCTGGATGCAGGCCGCTACCTACAGGGTGATGTGGAAATCATTGGGGGAGGCCTATGTTCAGCAGTGGACGTCCTGTGGCTGAAATGATGATGATGATTTCTTTTTTATCCTTCAAATTCAAACCGTAAACAAAACATATGTAAAGCGGACATCACGTCAAGTTATGCACTGTAGCATCATAAATGTTATTTAAAAAAAAGGACCGTCAGCGTCAAATACATAGTTCGTGATCGTGACACTCATAGTAGCTAATAAGTTCGCAACACGTCTTTGTTTCAAATTGGAATAAGGTTGTGTGTTCAACTTTTTGGCCACTTTGGGTGTCACGGACTATTTGACGCTGACTCTAGTCTAAAGGTACTCAACTATCCGTGTAGCATGTAATGTATCAGATACTGTATCAAGTGAGTACATAGGCTCGCGCGTGGTTCGCAGGGAGATCGCAGCGACCCGCCGAGTGGCGGTATCACTGCGAGCACAAAGGCGGATCGCAGTAGGATCCAGGAGCTCGCAGCCAGATACGCGATGACCGTGGACGAGCCGTACTCACTTGAAGGTTGGTTACGTTACATGCTACGTTACGTGCTACATGGCAGGTGAGTACCCTGCCTAATGTGCTTTGGACTGTACAAATTAATAAAACAATAAAATATATTAAAAACCAATTTATTCCCCCATGTAATTACCCTAACCAACAAAAAGAATCAATTTTATTGTAATTCAAAAAACCAATCTCCCCTCCTTTAAAAATTTTATAACAATTCAAAAACAAATCAGCGCCTAATCCCCCTTTTTAGTAAGGGCAAGGACAAATGGGGCACGGTGGCGGGCAGGGGCAAATGGGACAAGGTGGGGGGCACGGTTCAGGGCAGGGGCAGGGGCACGGACAGGGAGGAGGAGGGCAGGGGTTATAGGGGCACGGACAAGGGGGAGGAGGAGGACAGGGGTTATAGGGGCACGGACAAGGTGGCGGGCATGGCGAGGGGCACGGACAAGGTATAGTGCAAGGTGTGCAAATGGTGGCGGGACCCGCGCATGGTGGAAGCAGACGGCCGATGCAGATCGATGGTGGTTGGATGACTGGACGGCCTATTTCGCCGAAGCAGACCCTGGATCCATCGCAGAGGCTGGTGCAGCGCCAAGGAGCGGCAGCTGCGTAGCTGATCAGAGCTGAAAGTTACAGAAAAATTGGGGATAGCAAAAAATTACGGATCATAATGAAAGCAGGATGAAAATTGGCGCTATTTGGCGTTCTTTACAGCACTTGTACCTACTCCCTTATTAATAAAAGTTACACCCTAGTTGAACTCTGGCTTAAATTGTCATTTAGTATGGAAATTTCATTTTAATCCAGGGTTCATCCTAGGTGTAACTTTTTATTAATAAGGGGGTGGAGTGTTTACTTAGAAGCACTAGGACAAAAAGATTATGAGATGTGTGTTCTTTTAGATCTGATGATTTTGGACTTAAAAGTCTAATAAAAAACTACTCTGTGTATTGGGATAGATTCATATAAAAACTACTGGACGAATTTTGCTATAGGTAACTTTTTAAAGGAATATTTCATTACTTTACTAACATCAAATAGAATAGTTAGCACTTTTAATGCTACAACTAGTCAAACTTGCTATCAAATGATAGTACTTAAAAAACTATTGAAAATAAATAAAAAGTAATATTTACCCAGAACGATCAAAGCCTTCAAACCCACCATATTGTTTGTCGTACACACAAGTCTACTTCGCCGCTTATATACGTAAAAATAAATAACAAAAACGTATTTATATACGGTCCATTTGTTTGGAGAAATAACATTTGAAAAAACATGAAATGACATACAGAAAAAATGATTCATTTCTTACACGTTTTCATGATAAGTTTTAAAAATAAAACAACTAGCTGTGCCCACAGTTTCGTACGTGTGAAAGTAGTTTGAATAAGATTTCCAGTTTTTGCAACATTTTTCTTTACTGCTCCGCCCCTATTGGCTGTAGGATAATGATATATCTAAATCCTCGATGAATGAGCTATCCAACACAAAAATAATTTTTCAAATCGGACCAGTAGTTCCTGAGATCTCAATAACTATAATACCTACGAACTTGAAGTTTGGCAGGTGTAGAGACTTCCGCTAAGAACGGATTTTACGAAACTCCACCCCTAAAGGTGTAAAACAGGGTCCATGCGTATGAACTACGAAGTCGTGGGTGGTCGCTAGTATAACATAGTGATACATTTCTTAAAGAAAACTTTTCATACACATAAATGTTTGTATCATACGGGATTCGACTCCCAAACTCCAATACGTAAACCAACAAACCGTGCTTCCATAATAACCATTTTTCTTGTATTTTCCGCACCCAAATAAAGAAAACTATATCGTAACATAAAATATATCATGCTTCAAACATTCAATCAGTTGTGTGTACCGTTTTATCCCCTAGTGATTGGTACAGGACAGGGTTTCTCAAAAAGTTCTCCGTTCGAGTGCAGGGGGTTCGTGACATGATTTATATAAAAGCGAAAAGTCACTGACTGACTCACTCATCACGAAATCTCAGATTCTACAAGTGCTAGTAGTCTCAAATTTTGCATGGGGGTTCCTTTTTGAACGTAGGTGCTCACTAAGAACGGATTTTACGAAACTACATCCTTAAAAGGTTAAAACGGGATCCATGCCCACGCGTACGAAATCGCAGGCGGCCGCTAGTTACTTACAAAATTGACTCCATTTGCGACAAAAAACCAAGCATACTCATCACATTAATATTTCTAAATTGAAATTAAAGCCTTATTTTCTTCAATAGTCAATTTTATTATTTTCTTTAGGGGGAGGGGCTAATCAGCTAATAAGGGGTTCGCTGTCCCCTGGAAACTTAACAGGGGTTCGTAGAGCCGAAAGTTTGAGAAACGCTGGCACGGGATAAAGAAGAACATCTGTTTCGTTAAATTGATGGATTGGGTGCTATTTTTTTGTAATTTCACTAGTATTTGTAAGTAAAACGAAAATAAACGGATTATAGTGATTCTGCGGGCATTCCCAGTCACTATTTGGTTCTCCTGCGTATCTCCTCATTTCTGATTCGTTCACGCAGGAAAACTCCGAGCGAGCATAGCACGCTCCATCGCCCTTTGGGTGACCTTGAGCCTTCTTATGAGGCCCATAGTAAGCGACCACGTATATCTATAAAATACTCGTACTCATCATCATCAGAATTGCCTTCACCGGGTTCCGAACCCGCGATTGCAACTGCTGTTCTAACTTACTCGAACTACCATTCCATAAAATGCTAAATGTTTTTCATTGTTTTAAAAAACTCTATAATGTGTTTTTCATTTGTATAGATACGCTAAATGATTGCCAGTCAAACGAATATTGTTTAGAACTTTTTTTAAACAATATTTCAAAGGTTTTTTGAAATATTTTTGTATAAATACAAGACGCTGTGAGTTACAAATCACACACGGTTGTCAACATGGGGAGACAGACGGCGTTGGGTGTATTAGGTGATTATTCCTCATCATCATCATCATCATCATCACCATAATCCAGCTCTATGTACTTCTAAAGCTTGTTACAATATTTTGCAAAAATATTTAACTCTAACAATATAATAGGCTCTATGTTATTTAATGTGCCTGTGAAGGCACATCGTAGAATACGCCTCTACCTTTAAGTTAATAAAAAAATCTAAATCAAATTTTTTATTGAATTTTGACCACTGGTGGCACTTACACAAAATATAACAGAAGACAAACTCCATACTAAACGCGCTCGAGCCACGCACACATAGACACCGCTCTAGCAAGACTGTCTTGGACGAATGCGAGCGCGACGTGGCGCGACAGACGTTCGCCACACGTTCGCTGTGGTTCGCTTGAGTCACGCGCCGGTCAACCGCCTGTGATATTATTTTGTTTTGCGAAATTGACGAAAATGAGTGAACAGAAAAAGTCGTATTATAATTGTTCAGTATTTGGTTGCTTAAACTCATCATTAAATTTTAATACCGAATTTTCATTTTTAAATTACCAGTTGATTCGGGGAGGTAAGTAAGTTATTTATTTGAATTTCAATTGAAATTGAAAGCCAACTCAATTATTAGGAATATCGAATTGTTTTAGAGAGGTTTTAGGAATTATTGGATAACTAGCTTTTGCCCGCGGCTTCACCCGCGTGAAATTTAGTTTGTCACAGATCGTCATAAATTAGCCTATATGTTATTCAGGGTTATAAACAATAATACTGTAAAGTTACATCAAAATCCGTTCAGTAGTTTTTGCGTGAAAGAGCAACAAACATCCAGACATCCAAACTTTCGCATATTATAATTATAATATTAGTTGGATAATAGTGTCAACCACTCAACTAAATACTACTTCCTTCTCGTGTATTTGTTTGCAAACTATTACTATAATAACGTTCTAAATATAAATAAGTATACGTGGATATCTGTTATTGTCTTTCTTGCATAGTATTAAGAGTAACATTTTTCTATCATAACGAAATAAACGCAACACATGACAAGACAACCCTAGCGCGACGGCCGAGCGTGCGAGCGAGAGAGGTATGCAAAGCGAGGTACTTACATACATGAGTTTACCTTCTGTTATATTTTGTGGCACTTATGAATCATAGCAGACTTATCAAATCGAAAAGGGATTATCACTGTATCGCCTTTCGCGAGCTGTCATTGCCTTTCGCGCGCTGTCAACCGCGAGGCGAGGCGTTTACGTTACGGTGCGGATAAGTGTGCGTTGCAGTATGAAGCTTCATACAAAGAATACTGACCGCCTCGAGTTGATACGGTTACGGTCCCTTTCCGGGTTGATAAGTGTGAAACCTTAAAGGAATTTTGACTTTAGAGCCTTGATCACACGTACCGAGTAAACGGGCGAGACAGTAAAATGTTTACTCGGTCGAGACAGTTGGGTGAGCGAGTCACATACTCGAGCGCTCGGCCGAGCACTTGCCATAATGTTCATACACACCGAGTACTCGGCCGCGAGCACTGTCTCGCCCGTTTGCACGGTTCGTGTGATCAAGTCATAACTTTGATTTTTTAAGTTTTTGCAACGCCTTCACTGGGCGTCACATGTACAATATTATGTTCTTGTCAACCCTTGTCCCTTACCCATGTGACATGCAATAAATAATTTGAATTTGAATTTGAATTCTATTCCAGCTCTAATAGCATCGACGTTGGGCGCGCCTGCGCCTATCTGCCCGTTCCTGAACCCTTGCCCCTGTGCATGCCCCCCACCATGCCCCCCGCCATGCCCCCTACCCTGTCCCTGTCCGTGTCCCCCGCCACCTTGTCCGTGTCCCCCGTCGCCGTGTCCGTGCGATCTGGGATCCGTGACAGCGAGTAAGTATTTTTTATCATCATCATCATGTTCTTCAAAAGCAAGCAAAGAATGACCTTTGTTTGTCACCTGTCATCCGCTTTGCAATGGAGGGAAGTCGAACCTTAATTTTGAACTCCTATGTTCTTCTGATTAATTTCGTTGCGGGTCCAATGATTTTAACTTTCCCCCGGGACAAACTTGACCTTCATTGGTTGGGTTTTTATGGCGGTCAAGCTGTAGATCCTGGCTACACAGGAGTTGCAGCGGTGGGAACGAGAGGAATAGTCCCGTTTAAGCAAAGAATGATTGGATTTTAGAAAAGATATAAAAAACCCCAAGGATTGCAATTAATGGAGGACAAGCACTTGTGTAGAGCTCGTAAATATCGATAGCATTACGATATTCTATTCTCTATGGAATATACTACTACTAGGCCAATGTTCAGCAGAGACGTCCTATGGCTGAAATTATGATTATAAATTTGGCATCCCGCGCACTAGGAGCCAATCCGGTATATGATGAACACTCTTGGCTGTTTTCTAAGAAGAATTGGCCCAAATCACTAGACGTAAATGTGTATTCGTTCGTTCGTTTCAGCCAAATGACGTCCACTGCTAGACAAAGGCCTCCCCCAAGGCTTTCCATAATGAACGGTCCTGCGCTGCCCGCATTCAGGTTCCTCCCGCGACATATACCAGATCGTCTGTCCACTTAGTCACCTAGCCCACGCTACGTCGTCTTGGTGTATTATGTTACTTTATTTCAGTTGCAGCTTCTAAACCAAATTTTTCACTATTTCAGCTCCATGCGGTGATGGTCCAATTAGAGTTCTTCTGCAGCGGTCTTCAATCCCGCAGCGACTAATCTCTTCAGGGTTCCGCCAGGTTCCAGTGCCGGGAGGCATCTTCTACATCGCCCCCTCCCCCGACGTAATCATCCAGCCTCCCCCCATCCTGGTCAAGCCCAGACCTTTGGCGCCGATTACGCCACCTTCGATCGTTGTGCAACCGCCTCCGGTACCTCCTGTAACACCTCGACCGATCATCGTAAGACCAGCTCCTATTCCCCCCATCACGCCTCCTGGCATAACTGTCAGACCGGCTCCATTACCTCCGATCCAACCACCGTGTATCACAGTAAGACCACCAAGGCCTGCTCCGATCCAACCGGCTCCAATAACCATCACACCCCCAGCTTTACCCTCCATTACGCCCCCTCAGATTGTGGTCAGACCCCCTAGCCCTGCTTCCATTCAACCCCCGACTTTAACAGTCACTACTGACTCCTTCATCAGAGGAGGTGGTGGAAACGGCGGAGGCGGCGGTGGTGGTGGTGGTTCAAACTGGGGTGGTGGTTCAAACTGGGGTGGTGGTTCAAACTGGGGCGGTAACTGGGGATCGGGTAGTTGGGGACAGAATTGGGGCGTGAACCCTTGTGATCCTTGCAACCCCTGTCCATGCCCCTCACCGTGCCCTGAGCCCTGTCCTTGCCCCGAGCCTTGCCCTTGCGACCCCTGTAACCCCTGCAACCCCTGTAACCCCTGCAACCCCTGTCCCGAGCCTTGTCCCGAACCTGAACCCTGTCCATGCACTTGCCCCTGCCCTTGTGCAGGGTAAAAACCTGCATCTCTAAACTAAAACAAAAAATCTTTTAAACTTCAAGAATTTAGTCACATTTGTTTATTCTTTAATGGGTTTAACTTTCCCCCGGGACCAACTTGACCTTCACTGGTTGGGTTGAGCGGTCAAGCTGTAGATCCTGGCTACACAGGAGTTGCAGCGGTGAGAACGAGAGATGGGAATAGTCCCGTCTCACCTTTTTGTTTACCAACCAAGTTGGAGGTTACATGAAACTTTTGGATGACATCATCCCTTGTAAAAAAGCATTAATGGTAAATTGTATGTCTTCTTCTCAATTTTGCCATTGATTAATCAGTAATTGTTAGATAATCTTCCTGAAAAGTTGACAATAGCTATTGAAACAATTTAGTGACTGTTTGGTTAGTTTTTGGAGCTGAAAATGAGATATTTCAGATCTGAGTGCAGTTTTTACAGAGCTTTTTCAGATGAGCGTTTTTAGCGCGATATACGCTCGTGGCATTCGAACTTACGCTACATTTCACGCTTTAATAAGCCAAATACGCGTGCTCGTACGAGCGTTAAAAAACGCTTGTTTGGGAGCTGAAAATTAGCTCTAAAATCAAGAAGTAGGTAATAATCTTTAAAATAGAAAATAGAGTTGGTAATTCTTGAAGTTTAAAAGGTTTTTAACTGTATTTTAGTGATTTCAAACTACTAATATAAATCAATAGATCTCCTTATGTACTACTGATGACTAAGGCTTGTATACGGACTGAATATATAAATATTGTAAATAAAAACCCCGTAACTTATTTTTAATCTGTGTGAGTGTTTGCAAACGTAGCTTAGTATTTATGTATTATATTATATTAAATAAATATATTGTTGAATCATGTGAATTTCTTTGGTTTTATTTATAGTACCAGAGGGCCTAGTGTGAGTTTACATCAAACGCGCTCACTAGTGAGCAATGTTAAAAAATAAAGAGTAATGTATGTAAAAAGGACATTAAATGTATGACAGATTGTACAGCGCCCCTAGCGGGAAACGTTCAAAAACTGAAATTTTCATACATTTTTTAAACGCACTCACTAGTGAGCGCGTTTTTTGTAAACTCACACTTAGCCCACTGATCCTAGTAAAAGTTTCATCAAAATTCATTCAGTAGTTTTACCTTCAAAAATGACATATTTTTTACACTAAACGACGTAGCACATTTATCAACCCAGAAAGGGAGGCCTCACCTCGCGGTTGACAGCGCGCGAAAGACGATGACAGCTCGCGAAAGGCGATGACAGCTCGCAAAAGGCGATACCTGTGGCGATACGGTGTTGATCTCTTTCCGAGTTGATAAGTCTGCTATGAGCTTTAATAGGCCTTTAAGTAGACCAATACTTCTCAAAATAAATAAAATATTCTTGTACATTTGACACTGTAGCATATAGTCCCAAATTAAGCAAAGCTTGTACTATGGGTACTATATTTTAAACATACTTAGTACCTGTACTTTTTACCCGACTGCGCCAGAAGGAGGGTTATGTTTTTCGAGTGTATGTATGTATATTTCTTTGGCACGGCCTACAGCCTAAACGGCTAGACCGATTTTAGCGTGAGAGGTATCGTTAGATTCGTCTAAATCGTGAGAGTGACACTGGCTATATTAGTTGGAAAAAAATCGAAATGGCGGATTTTAGGCGCCATAATGTCTTAAAAAATTTTTGTTTTTCCCGAAACTTATTTTCACAGTCTATTTAGTTCTTCTAGTTACCTTAGTATTAGTAATTTCCTTGTATCCATATTTAATTTTAATAGTTACCCAAATAAATAGTACTCGTACTATCGATAAAAAAAAACAATTGTCAACTACGTTAACAACACTATGTCCCAGACGATATTACAAAAATAAGTACCCTCAAACCAACATTACATTTTCCATAACAAAGCTAGAGTCGAGCGTCTAGCCTTCTAAAGACAATGTAGACTCATTGCCATGAAGAGGGGTTTATTACAAAGGCAGTAAGTAATAAAACGATAAAACCATTGTTTATGGTAACCCTTGATATTTCTGTGGAGCGAAACACATTTCAACTTTTTTGGCTTGGGTTTCTATAGGTTTTGTAAGACGGAAGGAATACTTCAGTAGTTTCAGTAGTAGTTTGTTCCCTTAAATACTTGCAGCTTAGCTTAAAGCCTGAATTATTAACTTAATTAATAAGTAGGTATCTTACTTACTCTAAAAAAGATAACTGATTAATAAATACTAATATTATAAAGCTGAAGAGTTTGTTTGCTTGAACGCGCTAATCTCAGAAACTACTAGTCCGGTTTGAAAAAATATTTTTGTGTTGGATAGCCCATTTATCAAGGAAGACTTTAGGATTTAACATCACCCTACAGCCAATAATAAATAAATAAATAAATAAATTCTTTATTTCCACCACAACATTACATGTTCACTATATTGCATTACATAATGAAGTTGAGAGTTGTTAAGTTGAAAATAGGGTAAGTAAACACATAATATTGGAGAGGACTGGAGCCTAAACTAGGAAATTCCTGTATTTCAGGCCTCCAGACTCTCCGCCCGAACCGTGTGTTATTGTTTAATTTTGCTTAACTAGTATACAAATATAGAAAAACAAATAAAAATATACCAGAGAATCTAAGATAATCTAAACCTAAGTAACTCAGGAGGTGAGAGTGTGGATGCGTGTGTGTGTGTGTGTGTGTGTGTGTGTGTGTGCTTGTGTGTGTGTGTGTGAGAGAGAGAGAGTGTGTGCGAGATGATGAGTGTTGTGTAAGCGTGTAAGTATAGTGTGTGAGTGTGAGATGGATGTGTGCTTCGTGCTGTATAGAATAGTGATTGTTATTGTGTAAGTAGTGCTTCCGTTTGGTGATAATTTAGTTCCAATAAGTAATTACTAAGGATTGTCTTACATTCATATAGGATTTTAGGATATATATTTAGTGCTGTGTTTAATTTATTATACAGAAATTTTTCGAGAAAGGGTGTATGGCGACGAAAGAATGCAGTGTTGTGTTTAGACATAAGACAAACTTTTGGCGGCCTACGACTTGTGGGCTGTTGTGTGGGAGGGTTGTAATTTAAGAATTTGTGCTGTCGTATTGCCACTTGCATGATGAACAACTGTCTCACTGTCATTAGATTCGCATCTTTATAGAGAGTCTCTGTGGGATATAAGAAGGGTTTCCTTAACATGACCTTAATAAGCGATCGTTGTGAAGCCAATAGGGGCGGAACAGTAAAGAAAACGATGCAAAAACGGGAAATATTATTCAAACTATACTGGTCTGCTTTAGGGCAAACCGACAGTCATTGGACGCTGCCAGTTATTGGACAAAACAACCCTTGAATTTTCTGAAATTGAATATTCCTTCAAATACAATAAATATTCCTTCAAAAAAACGCCCTTTTATCTCCATCAGTCGGAATCTCTCAGTTGTTGAAATAGAAATGATATTTTTAATTCAGTAAATAACTGTCCAATAACTTTCTTAAGTGTCCAATGACTGGCAGTTTACCCTATTACAAGTTTTTAATTGCAATAACTTTTTATGTAAACATACCACCACCACCACCATACTTTGACCGTAACGATAACAATAACCGGTACTTTTGTATGGAGTTTGACAGATTTTTGACGTTTGTTAAAGTCAAAGTGAGATGGGGCAACTCAGCCTTAATGTTATTTGTTATTAGTATTCGTTGTTAGACACCCTAGTTATACTAGGCCTGTTCATCTCCGCGAGTTTACATCGAAAACAAAACACGCACGATAGCCCACCTACAGGATACTATTCGACAAGGCCTCACATACGAGCGAGCATTGACTCACGCACGCGTATTCTTGTGTATGATGGAAGAAAACTGCCTAAATAATAATAATAACACAGAATGTACTTTTTTAAGTTGCTTCAAGACACTGAGAGGTAAATAAGTAGTTAATATTATTCATGACAATTCATGCTAAATCATGTATTTCCTCCGCCATTTTCCGCAGTTTGGCACCTCACGTCACATCATTTTACCGAAGTCAGCCCTATGGCTTCGGCGCAGTCAAGTGCCGATCACTGACGTTTGTCAACAAAATGGTGCTTGACTCTTGAGACAGGCTAAATTACACCATATTGTTAATGACATTGAGCATACATTTTTTTAAATACCTTCGCGAAGTAAAACTTCTGTACGTAGTACTTATTATTATTCTGTGGTTGTACTCGTATATCATCCAAGTGCTAAACCAATAGACCACAAAGACCACAGATAATTAATGTAGAGTTCTTGGTTTGGATGTCCTTTTTGATTGATTGAACTCAAATTTCTCTAAAAAGTACCTTCCATAGTTTTCGCTATCTGTTGTTATTCTACCCACGAAATCTCAGTTCGTTAGGTTATCGATACGTGACTCAACGCTTGTTTAAATCGAAGGTACATTCATATGTTAAGGGCTAGTTCCAACGGCAATCAATATCCTGTTGTAACTAAACTTTAAGTTTACTAAGGTTCCTGCATGCCAAATTTCAAGCGTCTAACTTAAGCGGTTTATATTTTTCATACAAAAGGATTTTCCCGCTAATTCCCGTTCCCGTGGGAATTTTGGGAATTCCTTTCTTAGTGCACCTCTATGGTACCTAAGCTACGTCCCCTCCAAATTTCAAGTGCTTACGTTCAGCCGTTTAGGCTGTGCGTTGATATGTCAGTGAGTCAGTCAGTTGCTCCTTTTATATTATATTTAGATACTAATATTATAAATGCGAAAGTAACTCTGTCTGTCTGTCTGTCTTGCTTTCACGCCTAAACCACTGAACCAATTTTGATTAAATTTGGCATAGAGATAGTTTGAGTCCCGGGAAAGGACATAGGATAGTTTTTATCCCGGTTTTTGAAACAGGGACGCGCGAGATAAAGTTTTTCTGTGACAGACAAAATTCCACGCGGGCGAAGCCGCGTGCGGGAAGCTAGTGAATACATAAATTAGTGTGTTTGAAATTCGAATTACTTTTTACGATTTCTTGAGGGAAACTGAAAACGGGATGTTCATATACTAAACGGGCCCCCACTAGGTGGACCGACGATCTGGTGAAGGTCGTGGGAAGAGCCTGGATGCGAGCAGCGCATGACCGGTCGTTATGGAAATCCTTGGGGGAGGCCTTTGTCCAGCAGTGGACATCATTTGGCTGAAACAAAGACCTATCCAACGATACCCCACACGATGGGTTAGAAGATAAAAAAAAATTCATCCCCACTTTACATGTAAGGGAGCAACCCTAAAAATATATTTTTTTTTAATTTTATTTTACCGTTTTGTCGGCGTGATTAATATACATAATACCTCTACAAAATTACAGCTCTCTAGTGCCAATAGTTTCCAAGCAAAACCTCGGACAGACAGACAGAGACAGACATATCGAAACTATAAGGGTTTCTTATCAGGACTACGGAACCCTAAAAACGGGATCCTGCAAAATACAGTTCCTGCAAAAAACGGGAACATGCCCTGAGTTTAAATGAATAGTAAATTTTTCATATTCTGAGGAAAACCAACCGCTTTTGTGACATAATAGCATCCTAGAATGTTAGAATATCTTCAATAAAACGTCCTAGAAAACTATCTGAATGATTTAGGTATCCAACAGATTACATTCTGGTAACGAATAGTGAGGTGCTTTATATCCGTATCCGCGAATATCCGTAAAAATGTGTCCGTTACTTTTTATGGATATGGAAGGAATATTTTAAGTTATACTAGTGCCAGTCAAATTAGAAATCAACCTCGGTTTTTTATCTATAACGCGGAAGCTCCTGGCTTGCATCTCACCTGATGGAACGTGATGATCCAAAGGTAGAAGCTAGCTTCACCCGGAATTCTCAACCACAGAGGAATTGGCTATCATACCCCTAACTGCCGGAACACAACATCGCAATCGGATCGGAAGTTCGATCCCATTCGATGATGGACTGTAATTATGGTACCACTCATAGCACGAGTATTGTATTGTATAGGGTAGGAACAAAGTTTACTTAATGTGAGTTTTTATTGGGGCTAAAGCTGTAGTTCCTGGCTACACAGGAGTTGCAGTGGTGGGAACGAAAGGCGGGAATAGCCCTGTTAATTTCTCCAAATTTCAGAAGCCAGAGTAGTCGCCCAGGAAACGAAAGGTTGCGGCTTGAATTCCTTCCTGAGGTAATGTTTTAATGTTTAAAAAAAATGTAACGAGAGTCTCACATGTCATCTCTTTAAAGGAATAGAGAGGCGGATCCGAACACTAAGGCTGAGTTGCACCACCTAACTTTAACTGTAACTATAACGATAACCGGTGTTTTTTGTGTGGAGTTTGACATATTTTTGACGTTTGTCAAAGTTAAAGTAAGTACTTAAGATGGTGCAACCCAGTCTAAGAAACCGTATCCGTACCTAACGGATATAGGGACATTTTACGATCTGTCACATCACTAGTAGGTAACAGATGACCATCCATTTGTAACAGGATGTGAAACGAATAAAATGATGTGGAATTCATACTACTATCCGTTCGCTTTAAGTTTGCCGCTGGCGATATGACGTCACTCGAAGGGAAGCGTCTATAACTTTAACAAACTATATTTAAAATATTTTTTATTTATTATTATTGATAAAAATTGTGTATTTGTGTAAAGAAGACACATTAATTGCGTTTAATCGCGGTTGGAGGAGGGGACGCGCATTCCACGGACCGGCAAACTTAGCGCGAACGGGTAGTAGCTATTTGACAAATTTCCTGGTACTAGCAGTGTTTGAATCTTTGTACTCTTAGAAAAGGTTTTCCTCTTTTCTTTGAAGAATTTGTGGCGACATCTATTGACGCGCCACTACAGACTTCTTCTTCTTCTTATTCGTTACGCTCTTGGCAGAGCGGTCGTGGTCACGTTGAGGCGTTGTTCACATCGGTTGTAGAGGCGGATACAACTCTCCGCATGAACAGACTAGTGGTAGTTTAACAAAGGTGACTGACTGACTGACTGACTGACTGACTGACTGACTGACTGACTGACTGACTGACTGACTGACATAGTGATCTATCAACGCTCAGCCCAAACTACTGAATGGCTCAGGCTGAAATTTGGCATGCAGGTAGATGTTATGACGTAGGCATCCGCTAAGAAAGGATTTCACCCCTAAGGGGGTAAAACGGGGTCCACGTTGTTAAAGTGGCAGTTGGCAGGGCACATAGTACGCAGAACTGACGGCCGATGGGGCAGCAAGGTTCTGGAATGGAGGCCACGTACCGGAAAACGCAGCGTGGGACGTCCACCCACAAGGTGGACCGACGACATCGTAAAGGTAGCGGGAAAGCGCTGGACGCAGGCTGCTACCAACAGGGTAACATGGAAAGCATTGGGGGAGGCCTATGTTCAGCAGTGGACGTCCTATGGCTGAGATGATGATGATGATGATACGGGAGTATTGTGTCCAGGAGTCGACTACCCTAAGGCTGAAATGATGAACCAATGTAGAAAATTGATTCTAAGTTTTTTTGTAAGTCTTTCAGTAGACTGAAACGTAATGCTTATGAAAAACCCAATAAAAACAAAATAAATGTTTTACTAACATTTTAAAATACGTCGAAAGTTTTCGCACAGCTTTTTAACCGTGAAAAAAACAAGAAAAAAATCATCTGTATTTTATAATTGAGAAAAAATATTTACGCATGGTTTTTGCTTGTTCAGTCTAACAAATCATAACTATAGTATTTTTTAAATAACTATACTACTTTAATTTCAATGCATTTTCGTTTCTATGGTACAAAACTTAAGGTACAACTTAGATAAAAGTTTTTTTTAGTGTGTGTTGTAGTATATTTTTCAAGTATAATGTATAATAAGTATATAAAGAGAATTATACATGTAAGTTTCATCAGAGGACCGGAAGATGGCGAGGGGCAAAGTACTGTGGTTGTCTGGTAAGTTTTGTTGTTGTTTTTATTTAAAACGTCATCATCATCATCATTTCAGCCATAGGACGTCCACTGCTGAACATAGGCCTCCCCCAATGCTTTCCATGTTGATCGGTTGGTAGCGGCCTGCGTCCAGTGCTTCCCTGCTACCTTTATGATGTCGTCGGTCGGTATTTAAAACTTTGTTTAAATTGTCATTAAGTATGGAAATGTCATCAACCGACTTCAAAAAAAAGGAGGAGGTTCTCAATTCGACCCGTATGTTTTTTTTTTTTTTTTTTTTCTATGTTTGTTACGCGATAACTCCGCCAATTATGAACCGATTTGAACAAATCTTTTTTCGGCGTATAGGTAATATCTCAAGGGTGGTCCCATTTAAATTTAATAATAGAAAAAACAACCCCCAAGGGTGGAAAATTGGGGATGAACTTTTTTATACGCAATATCTCCGCCGATTATAAATCAATTTGAACGATTATTTTTTTGTTGAATAGGTATTATCAAAAGGGTGGTTTCATGCGAATTTGAAGAAAATATTTCACCCCCAAGGGTGGAAAATTGGGGATGCACTTTTTTATACGCAATATTTTTAATTTTTAGTTTTTTTTGTGTTCACGCATTTGAAGTCGGTTTTATTTTTTTTAAAAGTTATTTTGTAACAAAAATGTATTCTCCATTCATAGCGCATAACGGAGTAGGTTCCTGTGGTAGAAGAATGGTGTAGGAGGCAACCCTCTTGCACCTTTTTGCTTCGTTAAATCCTGCGCTGCTGAAATCGTATGCCTTGACTGCACTGTTACATTTGTCATCCCTCACTGCGTTATTTTAAAGTAATGTCCAACGTGAATTTAATTTAAGACCCAATATGTTCTCTTGTTTTTTAAGGATTAAAGTTGTTCATACGAATTACGACAATCTGCTCGACACTCGATGCGCGCTCAAATTCAAAGTGTTTCAACGTTTATAATAATTATGACTTCAAGTCTTAAATAATAAATTAAGAGCATTAAAAACTATTTGCAATGTGACATGTAATAAACCATTTGAATTTAAATTTGAACAAAAAAAAACAGATCAAACAATTCAAACATGTTTTCCGTTCTCTGCGCATGCTCATAGAATAAAATTAATTTTATGTGGGAAGTGGGAGTTCTCCAATAAATAACATTGGAGTAAATGTGATAACTGGATATATCTCTTCACTAGAAAAGTATTACATTCTTTTACTATAATAATTACACAACTAGTTCGTCTTGCGTCTTCCGTCGTCCACAACACACAGCATTGACAGCATACAACAGACTCCTCTTTTAAACTACTATTCTCACTCTCAATTCTCGTTCCTCATTCATCCCTTCCGTTTCCTCCTCATCATTCAGCGTTCAAATCATTTAAACTACACTCAACATCAAATAAATCGCACCTTCCGCGACGCAAACTTTAAAGATTTTCTTCTGACACAATCATGATGGTGCCCCAACAATATTGGTGTTATTTGAAAGCCCAATAAATATCCTTAAAGAAAAACACATTTAATTTCTAACGGTCTTATTCATAATAAAATGCTAATATAGGTTTAAAACCTACATTAGCTAAAACGTTTGATAGGCTTAAAACACTCTTATAAACCTCTGATAAAAAACGTTATTCATAATCGTTTATAAACCTTTGATAGCTAAAACAGAGTTTAATATTTTCTTTCCACAGACTATACAAAAAGAATGAACGAAAACAGCTTTTTTGGTGATTTAACTTGATGGACCATGTAAAATCATAGACAAATCGCAGAAAAAAAAAACAAAAAATTGGCAGCTGTGACGTTTTACTTACTGACATTGACATTTGGCACTAAAATTTAATAAAGTTTTCGGTTTTTTCGATCAACTCCCAAGTTTTATCAAACTTTTATAAAACTTGGGATTGTATGTTCTGGATTCTGTACCTCTTACCCTGTACTCTGCAATAAGCTCTTACGACGACCCGGCTAGTTACATCGGATACTAATTATGTCCATGACGAAGGAGAACAGACCGCCTAAAAGGCAACGATCAGAAAACTGGTTGGAGGAAGATAAGGTAGTACTTATTTTTAGCCTGATAAAGTGCCTACTAATTTTTGTAGCATGGTTTTATTTATGTTTGACGCCTAGTGTTTGCTTTTCAGTATTTGCTGAAAGAGTTGGTGAAAGAAAGAGTAAATGCAATCGAAAATAAAAATACAGACACTAACACGAATAAACGGAAGGTTGCGGCTTGGGCTGATTTACAAACAACGTTGGTACATCTTTTGATTTCTGCCTTCAATATAAAATTTTGCCTTTACCTGTAATTCAAAATCCTGTCATTTCTTTTTCAGGTTTAATTCAATGTGCGCTGGTATGAACCGCTCCATTACCCAGTTAAAATCGCAATGGAGCCTCATAAAAATCAGTGCGAAGAAAGACAAGACCATTGCTAGGCAGGCTCAAATTAAAACTGGCGGTGGTCCACCATTATCAGTGCCTGACGATAGGGCTGATGATATAGCATCTTGGTTGCCCAATGAATTTGTAGTCGATGTTAACAGATTTGACTCGGACTCAAATAAAAGTGAATTAATTAACATTCAAGAGGAGGAATCAACTCAAAATACGCAAGATCAGGAATTGATAAATAATGAAGAAATCCAATATGAATTGGTGGTACTTGATGAAGAAATAGAAGATACACATGCTTGTACTACTAGAGGCATATTGGAAGATAAAGAAAATAAAAAAGTAGAGGCAAAAGAAAATAAAGCAAAACCTAATTTTAAAGCACCAGCAATCAAAAAAAAAAGGAAACTGTTAAACAAAGAAGGCTTAATTGATTTAAGCAAAGTTAGGATTTCCGAAATTGCAGAAACAGAATCAAAATGCCGGATTGAACTGCATGAAGTTCAAATGGAAAACGAACGGAAGAAAGGGAGAAACTTGGATCTTGAGCATCAATTATTACAGGAAAAACTTAAATATTACACTCACATTAATAAAGAATAATAAGTCTTTTGATGTTAAAGTTTTTCAAGTACTAACAGATTCTAAATAATAAGTTAGTTCCTCCCTTACTTCTGTTTGTTTTTAATTTGTATTTTATGCAGTTCCAATCCGCATTTTGATTGTGTTTCTGCAATATATTTAGACGGCTATGAATATGTTTACTAGTCATAACTTAATAAGAGTTTGAGATTACTATTAACTAGCTGTTGCCCACGACTCCGCCTGCGTAGACTACTATTTCTGTAACCTACAGGATCTGTGCATTTTTCCAGGATAAAAAGAAGCCTATATGTTATTCGAGACTATATAATCTATCTGTTTTAGCAATTTATTTGTTTATAAGAATTGAACTGTGATTTTTAGTAAGTAAGTTTAATAATTGTACTTAAATTAGTGATATAAAGTAAATACACATATGCCTAGTCACAAACATTCGCCTTTATAATAATAGTGTAAATTATGGTTATTTTGTTTTAAATGTAGAAGGTTGATAACCTCCGAATAGAAACGTTTATACTTAAGCAATTTCTTTGTTTTAAAGAATTGAACTGTGATTTTTAATAAGTAAGTTTGTTGAAACTAATTGTACTTAAATTAGTGATATAAAGTAATTTGTTTTGAATTTTTGCAGAATAATTGCTTTTTTAAAGAGAACTACAGGTTTTGTTTTTGTGATAGTAACAAATTGGACTGAAAATTGAAATACAGGTATTTTTCAATCAAATATTCTTTTTATTTTCATTAAGATGCCAGGAACAGTATCTGAAAAATTAAAATACAACATTTTCATGAACTCAAATGACATTACATAAAAGTAAATCGTTGGAATTTATCAAAATGTATTTTAGTACCATTCAAAAATGTTGATTTATAAAATTTTGTAGTATCAACTGCGACCTACGCCTCAACAATGAAGGTCGGTTGTCGTGAACACTGTTCTCCGTCGAAAGTTGCGGAGTTACAGGGACCTGCTCCATATGTTGTTCTGAAAAATATTATGAATTTGTCAACATTTTGTCATAAAGATTTGTATTCCTTATGTACAGTCAAATTGATAACATTTACCTAACAATGTGTCATTCATATCAATGGCTATATTATGTAATACAGCCAATGCTATGATCACAGCTTTTCCATTTTGGAGGCTTACTGGTAAGCCATGGAGTAGGCATTGGAACCGCTGCTTCCACACCCCAAAACACCTTTCAACAGTGTTCCTAGTTGAGATGTGAGCATTATTGTATGCTTCTTCTTCTGGACGACTAGGCCTTAAAATAGGTGTAAATAGATATGGCAGAAGAGGGTAGCCCGAATCGCCAATAAGGCGTCCTCTAAACTGCCTATCCTCAAATCGTTGTTTTATATTGCTCTCCATAAAAATTCGACTGTCATGTGTACTGCCTCGCCATCTAGCCACTATATCCATTATTTTGAGGTCAGCATCACAGACAACCTAAAATAAAAAAAACAGTATCCTGTAGGTAATCCATCCAATAATATAGTGTTGAATGTTGCTAAAATTTAGATCATACAAAGTAAAAATTATAGACATTATTAAAACAAATCTTTCTCTGTTGTAAACTGTATAAAATCAAAATATATTTTACCTGAACATTCAGGGAATAATAGCCTTTTCTATTAATATAGTACTGGGCCATGTCACCTCCGGTTTTTTTAATTTTAATGTGGGTGCAATCTATGGCTCCTATCACCCCAGGAAAATTTTTAATTGCTCTAAATTTGGCACTAATTCTTTCCTGCTCTCCTATAGTGATAGGCATTTTGATGAAGGAATTTGCCTTATTCGCGATTGCATGCGCGACTCTGGCGCATATCCGGCTCACTGTCGGCTGACTTAGGCCATGGAGGTCACCAGCATCATCTTGTACCTGAAAATGTATGAAAATAATTATAGCAGCCACGACAAAGGGATAAAATAAAACACTTTTTTGTGCTTACCTCACGACGTCCCCAACATCTTATGGCCACTAAAACTTGCAGTTCAGGACACGTGCCACCACCTCTAGCGCTCTGAACCAGATCATCTTCCACCAAATCTATGATGGTGCGCACTGTGTCCTTATTGAACCTATATTTTATTTTAAAATTTAGGTCCCGCAAATCGAATGGGTTGCTTCGTTGGCGGTAGAGCTTTCTACGTCGCGCTGGGTCGGCATTATTGGCTAAATGCACAATTGCATTTATAGCATTCATTTTCACAAGCAAGGATCACAGCAAGGATATTTTGAATAAATAAACCAACGAAGTGACATTCATATGAAATGACATTTATAAAAGTTAGGTTAAAATAGGTTTATTAGAGCTTTAAACAAGGCCCGAGCTCTCGATAACTTATCACACAGTTATAAGAGGATTTTAGCGCTAAATGACGATTATGAATAACAATTTTTATCAAACGTTTTATAAACCTCTAATAAGCATTTGATAAAATGTGAAAAATGATTATGAATAAGACCGTAAGTAAATGATTAACATACCATAAATGTGACTGAAAAAAGACCTCCCTTTGGGCTCACCTCTGGGATCAATTACACCAATAATTTTTATGGTTATAAAACCAAAATAATGATCTCACGTGTCCTCTTTAACAGATTGATAGCGATTAATCCCAACTTAACAGTTTTATAGCAATAAAAGTCGGCTCAAGCGTAACTACTAACTACCTATTTTTTGAAGAAGTAACTCTGGATCCTTCTAAAGACACATTTTTGGGGTGAAAACCTTTCCTTTAATGAAATGAAGTTTAGAACTAGGCTTTTAAATGGTGCCAATATTGGTGGGAAGTGGGGATGCATACGTTTAAAAGTGCTTGTCACGGGAGGTGCGATTTATTTGATGTCGAGTGTATTATTGTATTATCCGTTCACAAAACTCGTTAATCCTACATTGATGTTTTTTCTTTTATTTCAGTTCTAATACTAGGCTCAGCCTTCGGCCAGCCGTTGCCCGAGCCGGACCCGCAATGCCCGTGCTGCCCCTGTCCCTGCCCCGAACCCCCTCCCCCCTGCCCCTGCGACCCCTGCGCCCCCTGTGACCCCTGCGCCCCTTGTGACCCTTGCGCCCCTTGTAACCCCTGCAACGGGGAGGCGATACAGATCGGTCCGTGCAACCCCAACGCGCCCCTCGTGAATTATGCTTACGGGCAAGCGCCGGCAGGTAAGATTCAACATCATCATCATCATTTCATCACTGATCAGTGAAGAGGCTGGACTAGCCGACTCGTTATTTGAGGAACGCCTCTCGACTATTATGGCGAGCCCACTCGTGACACAAGCATATGTAGCTTAGTACGAGGGGCTAACGGGACTATTAGTAATTTGTGCAATACAAATGCTCCTGCGAGCCCTGCGCCCCTTGTAACCCCTGCAACGGTGAAGCGAATAAATGTGAGTAAAAAAAAAACTCATAAAACTCATTTATTTTTGCAAATAGGCTTTTAAAAAGCATCCACTTTTACACGTAGTGTCAGGCTACCTTGTCACCCTGTCTGGCCAACGCGGGGAGTGTAGGCCAAACCCTCCATTTGCCGTTGGTGTATTAGAGAAAGAAAGAAACAAGAATGATTATTTGGCACCAAAGCATGGGCTCATCAAAAAACTTATGAAACTTTTAATAGTATAGTTATTAACTAAAGAAGGTTTGTACTCCTGCAGTGAAGAAGAAATGACCTGATGGTGATCTAATGCCCGGCTCCTACTCTAAGGCTGAGAGACGCTGAGTTGCACCACCATATTTGATAACCGTGACTATAACGATAACCGGTGTTTTTGTATGCAGTTTGACAGACTTTTGACGTTTATTATTTATTAAGGTAATGCAACGTAAGATGATGCAACCCAGCCTAAACATTATACTCTCTTCCCCAGGACAACTGATCATAAGGCCAGGACAGATCCGGTTCCCGACCCCCTCGCCTATCATCGTGCGACCCGGGCAGATCACCCCTCCAGCCCCCCCTCGGATCTGGGTCAGTCCCGCTAGGGTGCAGCCCCCAACTCCTGCCCCCATCACGGTCAGACCAGGGCTTGTGAGACCGCCGATACCACCCCCTATTTATGTCAGGTAAGAATTTGACCAGGAGTAAATTGTAGTGTAGTTTGTGGAAGATCTACATATGTACTGGTCGCAGTATTGCGACTCACAATACACGTTACACACTAAGTATGTAGGTACTTCCTTTTTATGATAGGTAAGATCTCAAACTAGGTGTTTGATATTACGCTGTAGACAGTCATTTCCGCTTTGCACTGAAGGGAAGTCGAACCCTAACTTCGAACTCCTCTTATGTTCTTCTGATGTCCTGTCTGATGCCCAATGACAGTTTAACTTTCCCCTGGTACAAACTTGACCTTCACTGGTTGGGTTGTTGGCGGTCAAGCTGTAAGATCCTGGCGGCACAAGAGTTGCAGCGGTGGGAACGAGAGGTAGGAATAGTTCCGTGTAGAGAGTGTAGACTAGCATGATATTCCGCCAACAACTCTGTGACCTGTGTGTGTATTTTTTATAATAGCTATCAGCTATTTTGTTATTGTCAAAATTTATGAACAGCCATGTGCATAGGCGCCTGACAGGAGCACAGAGAAAAGGTCTTTTGACAAGAAGAGCTTATAATTATAATGTGAAGTGGGATAACAACATAGGATATCAACTAAAGTTCACTGTAGATCATATGACAATTTAACTCTCCCTGGATTTTAAAGGCGGTTAAGGTCTAGATCCCGTCTACACAGGAGTTGCAGGGAAAGAACGAGAGGTATGAATACTCCAATATCCAGAAGTATTAATGCTCTTCTTCTTCCTCAGGCCACCACCTGTGCCAGTGCCGCAGCCAGCTCCCATATGCGTGAGGCCACCACCAGTCCCCGTGCCACGCCCACCACCAATGAGGGTTAGTGTACCTCAATACTAATGTAGAACAGTTTTATAACTGTCAATGAAAGACAAACTTCCGTATTCACAAACGATGCTTGCTTAAGTGAAGCAACAAATCGAACGCACAGCGTTAAATAAAGCTCTGTGATTGGTTCATGCGTCCACGCGCACTGTGAGACCTCGTAGTAATGTTTGTGAATACGGGCGTAAGAGATATCATTCTTGTTGTTGAAAACTCATTAAACTCATTTATTTTTGCAAGTAGGCTTTTAAAAAGCACTTTTACACGTCCCAGTATTAACCCTACCACTGCTTCGGGTCAATAAATGGACCAATGTTGAGAAGAAGCAGCGCAAGAAACTCAGTCACTATTGTCGGTTGGCTTTACATTCTTGCTTTACATTCTTTTTTATCGTAAGGGTTGTTAACAAGTAGTCATAAATAAAGTTATGGTATCAACTTTGATGTGAGAAAAGAAAGATCGTTTATCAACAGTAAATCTGTCAAAATAAAATCGATAATAATTTGAGCGCATCCAGATACATTCTTTTTTAATAAAAGTACCTATTTGCTAAACATCTAAAAAATTTTTCAGTCTGATTTATAGTATCAGTCTAAATTGATTACTGTCCAATCATTTTCCAATCTGATCATCTTCATCATAATTTCTCTTGATTATCTGTTTTTATGGTATAAAACTAAGAGTATTAATTAACATTTTTTTCCCTTCAGATCCAACCTCGCCCAGTGGTCCCGCCTCTACCAGACACTCTGATCGTGAAGCCGCCCAAGATCATCGTCCCCGCCCCGCCCGTCATCGTCTTCCAGCCGAATCCGCCCAGCAGTTTCAGGACCATCGGCTCCGCTGTCATCAGCCCATACAGAGGGGGAGGAGGCGGAGGAAGCGGAGGAGGCGTATCCCCTTACCCCTGGTCGTTCCCGTCCCCTTGTCCGTTCCCCTGCCCTGAGACATCCCCTTGTCCGTGTCCATGCCCTGAGCCGTCCCCTTGTCCATGCCCCTGTCCTTGTCCTGAACCCTGCCCTCCACCTTGTCCGGAACCCTGCCCTCCTTGTCCCTGCCCCATAATGTCCCCCTGCCCGTGCAACCCTTGCAATCCTTGCGCGTAAATATATAAACTTATGTATATTTTAGAATAGCTACGTTTGTAAATACGGTGTGATTGAAATAAAGTGCGGGTGTTTTTTGCATATTATTTTTAGTTTTTGTTTTTACTTTATACTATTATTATAATTAATACTGTCCTATATTATTTAACGTGTGGAATAGATATAAAGAATTTTAATTATTATTTAAAAAGTTACTGATGCTGTGTCATCGATAATTCTACAATCGCTAAATGTATACAGCTAAGATTGTAAGTCGAAGTTCGTGTTTTTTTACATTTGATAAAATAGTGCAAGGGCTTTCCAGTCATTAGAAAACTATAAATAGGTTTTCTGAAAGAACAACAAAAACAAAACACATTTTTTCAAATATATACAATTTATTTGCCAATGAGATACATAATACAAAATTTAGAATTTACATAATATCAATACATTTTTTTTCGATCTAGATTACAGCATTTTTGTTCAGCAATCCAAAAATATAAATGAATCTATTATTATTAACCAACTATATTGCCAATTAATAACTGATAATCCTATGAATAGAATCCTGAGAGAATTTTGCGGATTTTTAATAAGAGAGAGAGATAAGTTAACTGAGTACCATAAACTATGATAATGTTGTAACCTAGATCATTTTTATAATGCTTACGCTGGGTTGCACCTTTACTTAACCGTAACTGTAACCATAACCGGTGTTTTTGTATGGAGTTCAACGACTTGCTGTTAAAGTTAAAGTGTAACCCAGGCTTAGAGATGAGAGACCATAGATATAATTAGAAGCCAATCATGCAGTGGTGATCGTTGTTATAGGTTTTCAAGTCAGATTGTCGACTGAGAAAAATCGGTGCAGTGCCTCTTCCTATTACGGTGTTGGAAACGTTAGAGGAAACGGAGGAGGACTGGTTCTTTATAAAAAAGCCCGGCCGTAGGGCAGGCCGAGGCCCAAAGGACTGCCCAAGGGTCCACCGAGGCCCAAAGGCCCGCTCAGAGGCCCACCGAGGCCCAGAGGACTCAAAGCCCCACCTAGCAGACCGTTAGGGGCAGTCTCGCAAACAGTCGACGAGCCTAGAGAATTCAGGCCTCCAACTGCAAGTGGGCCAAGACTTCCTAAACCGCCAAGGCCTCCTAACCCCAATCCGTAAGATCCAAGGCCTCCCAACCCAGCAAGGGGCGACAACCCACCAAGGTAAGGAAGCACGTTAGGGGCGGTTTCGCAGACTGTGGTCGCTCCACCAGCGGCTAGCGGCGGGTAGCCGTATCCAAGCCCACCAAGTCCTCCCAACCCTCCCAGACCTAGACCTAGATTAGAGTAACCCAGTCCTAACAGACTGGGAGCAGTTTCGCAGACAGTTGTGGCTCCACCGAGTCCGCCCAATGGGTATCCTCCTAAATATCCAAGTGGGTACCCCAACCCTATTCCTCCTAAACCGCCAAAAACATTAGGGGCGGTTTCGCAAACCGTTGTCTGGCCTCCATAAGGGAGGGCCAGGCCTAGAGTTCCCAATCCGAGGCCTACGTTAGGGCTGGTCTCGCAAACGGTTGTGGCCCCGCCAAATCCGTTAAGTCCGTTAAATCCATTAAGTCCGTTAAGTCCGTTAAGTCCGTTAAGTCCGTTAAGTCCGTTAAGTCCGCCAAGTCCGCCATATGGTAGGCCGTAGGGAAGTAGATTGGGCGCGGTCTCACACACGGTGGTGGCACCATAGGAAGGTACAGGACCATAATTCGGTGCTGACTCGCATACCGTCGTTGCCCCAAGGGGGTTGCCAAGGGGATTGCAGTAAGCGGTGCTTAGCAGCGCTGAAAAGGGATTAATAAATATTATGTACAGATAAAAAGTGAGGAGATCCGTAAACGAACTAAAAGTCGCTGACATAGCCCGACGGATTAGCAAGCTGAAGTGGCAATGGGCAGGGTACATAGTACGCAGAACTGACGGCCGATGGGGCAGCAAGGTTCTGGAGTGGAGGTCGCGTACCGGAAAACGCAGCGTGGGACGTCCACCCACAAGGTGGACCGACGACATCATAAAGGTAGCAGGAAGGCGCTGGACGCAGGCCGCTACCAAGCGGGCAGCATGGAAAGCATTGGGGGAGGCCTATGTTCAGCAGTGGACGTCCTATGGCTGAGATGATGATGATGATGACAGATTAAAAAAGAATTAAAAAAACAAAAGACCTGAGTGCCCAAATAATTAGGTTTAAAAAAAACATTGAAAAAAAGTTGAACTAAAAGTCTACTAAGTTTATTAAATCGACATTCATAATGTAGAACAAAAGGTAGGATTCTAAAGTCACAGCTAGAGGTATCTGAATTCTGAGTATGAGTTTACATCAAAAGTTCTCACTAGAGAGCGCGTTAAAAAATGTATGAAAATTTTAGTTCTTGAACGTTTCCGCTAGGGGCGCTGTACAATCCGTCATACATTTAATGTCATTTTCAAATCACCCTGTATGTATTTGGGACATGTACATTTGGTGCCCTGAAAAGGGCCTTCATTATGTTGAATTTTTAAGTCCACTTATTTTCCATCATGTCATCATTCATAATTATCCAATTTATTTCTTTTCTTGCTGTAATTATTCGAACAACTTGAATTTGTTCATTTTACTTGAGGTAATTTATTACTTGTGAACGTGAAAATCACAAGAAACTCTAATGTAAAAACAAATTTACTTACCAATAAAGAAGAAGGTAGTTCTAAACGCCATCTTTCTTTCTCCCTACGGTCTATGCTGAAACGGCTGAAACCCTCAGTATTTATACTGAAAGCCTTGATATCCCATTTTACGGTTGAAAACCATATACGAACATCTTTACACAATTAGGTTTTAATTAAAAAATGTTTGGAAATATTATATTTTGTTTTCCTATGGGAAGATTAAAAATTCTTGACATACTTCTGATGTTTGGGATTGTGGATTTTGTAATTAAACGTATATTTTAAGCGATATGTTTTAAAGAGGGTCTTTTTACAGACAATGAAAGCACGTGTTTATCTAAGCATAAGTTAAAATATTTAAAAGTTTTAGCCGAATGGCAGGGCCGTCTTTAACCTACTAGGGGCCCTGGGCACTTAAGGATCAAGGGGCCTTATCATCTGGAGAAAAGGTATTTTGAGCACATGGGGGCCCCTTCGGTTGCCCCTGGGCATGTGCCCAAAGTGCCCAGTAGGAAAGAGGGGCCTGCCGAATGGTCAAGGTGTCGGATTGGCCGACTCGAGATCTAAAGAACGCTGGTTCGAACGCCACCGCTCGACTATTGTGGTGAACGCATTTGTAACAAGCATAATTATTTAGCTTAGTAAGAGGGGTTAACGGGACTATTTGAGACTATTTAAAAAATAAAAGAACTTTTGGACACAACAAGAAAGCTCTTGGCCTGCCTCTCACATGGTAGAAAGTGTGATCAGGCCGAAGCTGGAAGCGAGCTTCACCCGGAATCCTCAACCACAGAGCAACTGGCTATCTTACCTATAACTGCTTACTCTGATTAAATTCGTTGCGGGTCTAATGACAGTTTAACTTTCCCTCGGGACAAACTTGGCCTTCACTGGTTGGGTTTGGCGGTCAAGCTGTAGGTCCTGGCTACACAGGAGTTGCAGCGGTGGGAACGAGAGGTGGGAATTATCCCGTATCTTACCTCCAACTGCTGGAACACAACAATGCTGTTAACATGGTTTTTATGACAGACTTAGGTAAGATAGTAAACCTCGTGGAAAGGTAGTTTTTGGATAAAATGTGTTTTGTCGGTCTCATTAAACGATAGAGTATTAGTTTGTAGACTTAAAATAAAGAAATATGTTAATATAAAGCATTTTCTTCAATAGGTAGCATACGGGACTATTCCCACCTCTCGTTCCCACCACTGCAACTCCTGTGTAGCCAGGATCTACAGCTTGACCGCCACAAAAACCCAACCAATGAAGGTCAAGTTTGTCCCGGGGGAAAGTTAAACTGTCATTGGACCCGCAACGAAATTATCAATAGGTAGCATGTCTACCTTTTACTTGGAATTTTATTGATAAGTGTAAATTACGCGAAATTGCTTACCCAATTAAAAAGTACAGTTTCTTTTAGTTACCTGGAACAAGAAAAGAATAAAGAAAATTAGTTTTTTATGATACTACATCTTAAAATCATCATCATCAGGTCATCTAGTCTCCACTGCAGGAGCACGACCCTCTAATTCAGGGTTTCCCAATTTTTTTTTTGCCAAGGAACCCTAATTGATTATACTTTTCCTAGCGGAACCCCCGTACTACTCCACCCGCACAAGGGAGGGGCCCTTGTGCGTAAACAAGTCGGTGCGAGTGAACAACGTCGGTCACGAAACGTGGGATAATATTTTTTACGGAACCCTTGCGGCCTTTCCACGGAACCCCAGGGTTCCGCGGACCACCTTTCGGGAACCGCTAATTAGGCTAACTCACCAGAGGCAAATGGAGGATTAGTCCTACACTCCCCACGCTGGCCAGACGGGTTGGGGAGGCCTGTGGCCTGTGTCCTAATTCACGTATTTTGACAGTCAAGATCTCGCTGACGTTCAGAAGTCGTCCCATTGAAAAACAGTTCTAAATCCGTATTCACAAGGGTAATTTTGATAGAACGATTACTCGATAGGATCGCAACTCAGCGATTTGTTGTCATTGAAGTTTTGTTACGTCGTCCCATTGAATAACAGTTCTAAATCCGTATTCACAAGGGTCATTTTGATAGAAAGATTACTCGGTAGGATCGCAACTCAGTGTTTTGTTGTCATTGAAGTTTTGTTACGTCGTCCCATTGAAAAACAGTACTAAATCCGTATTCACAAGGGTCATTTTGATAGAACGATTACTCGATAGGGGCATTTCTACTGTACGGTGTATTTTTTCTCAATTCGGTGCTAAAATTTATATTTAGTTTTTTAAGTAGTTTCAATACAAAAAAATAAATGTTACTCCATTCTGAATGTAAAAATAGCATTGTCACTAAATATTGTGAAGTGGTTTATGAGAAATGTTAAGCATCGAATTGAGAGAGCACCGAATTGAGAAAATGAATCACGGAATTGAGAAATGAATCTCCAAATATAAAAATCGCTCCGCAAACTTAGAATTGATGACATTATGAAGAAATACCTAATGTATTTCAATAATTAATATAATAAATACTTAAAACGTTTTGATATCTGACGATTTGCTGGTCTATTAGTTAGATGGTTCATTTTAGGTTTATGTGTCTGAAATACCAATGGAATAAAACAAAAATCCTAATCAATATGTTTAATTTTTTAATAAGCAACTATAATAAATTTTTAATTTTTATATAATATTATTTTAATTTTATTTAAATAAAACAAATAAAATACATAACACAGGGTCTCTTTGTTTATTTATTCTTAACCTTAAACATAAAACAAATATTGCAAAACCCAAGAGCTAGATTGACCTGACACTATACCGAAGATATTATATAGGACGTCAGTTTGTACACGATTAAAATGGCACTCAAATAGCTGAAATACAACAAGGCACCAGGTGTTACGGCATTATAGCTGAGCTTCGCCGGTACTAAAGGCTCTACAGAAGCAGTTCAATTCCGTCATTCTCGAAGAAAAAACGCCCCCGGCATGGCACAGAAGTGTGGTGATAGCATTATAGACTCATCTCACTTATGAGGTGTGTTTACAAGCTGTTTTCGAGAGTCCTTACAAAAAATCATCTCACTCGCAAACTCGACAACTTCCAGTCTTCCGAACAAGCTTGTTTCCGAAAAGGCTTTAGTATTATGGTACACACACAGGTACGCTACGGCAGATTATACAGAAGACCAAGGAGTCGCGATATCGGGGATGATATCGGAATCATGGCCTCCGTAGAGCCTTTCAACAAGTGGGTCTCAAAATGAACATGGTGTCATAGTGTTTTGTGTCATTAATGCATGTGAATTATTAATTTATTCATTGATTTATTAATCACTTATATTATTGTATGCCAACCAGGCGAAACATAGTGAGACTATCACAATGTAATATTTTTATCTGTAAGGCCGACGATCTGGTGAAGGTCGCGGGAAGAGCCTGGATGCGGGCAGCGCAGGACCGTTCATTGTGGAAAACCTTGGGGGAGGCCTTTGTCCAGCAGTGGACGTCATTTGGCTGAAAACGAACGAACGAAAATTTTGAATTGAATTTTGAATGGACAAGACAAAAATCATGTCAAATGTCCGTGTTGCACCCACTCCTGTGAAGGTTGGAGACTACACTCGAAGTTGTTGACAATTGTGTATACCTGGGACAAGAGTCCAGATAGTTAGGTTCAACTTTGAGAAAGAGGTCTATCGCTGAATTCAACTCAGCTAAGCATCGATCGGGAAGCTTCGCTATTACGTCTGAAATACCGCAGCGTCTTAAGACAAAAGTCTTCTACCAGTGTGTGTTGCCAGTTATGGTGTATGGATGTGAAACTTGGTCGCTTACTATGAGCCTAATAAGAATCAGAAATGTGAATATCGGCAAGAGAACCAAAGTGACCGGCATAGCCCGTAAAATTGCATAAATCAAGTAGCAGTGGGCGGGGCACATAGCTCGTACAGATTATAACGGCTGTTGGGACTGAAAAGTTGTCGAGTGGAAACCACGGACCAGTGAGCAGGCCCCCACTAGGTAGACCGACGATCTGGTGAAGGTCGAGCGAAGAACCTGGAAGAATTATTTTAATAAGATAGCAATAGCAGTGTATTTTTTTAAATGAAACCTCAAAAAATTAGTTTTATTGTCATCTGTCCAATGACTGGTACGGTCCAATGATTGGTAGTTCACCCTATTATTATGCTCTATTGATTTCATTATTATTTTAAGTTACACAAACAATTTATAGCACAACAAAAGTATCTATTTTCATTTAATATCAATTCGGTGTACGTGTTTTCTCAATTCGATGCCCCATATTCCGCGGAATTGAGATCCACGGAATTGAGGAAAAATCACATTTGTTCAAATTACTCGAAAATATTATAAATTACAACGATTTCTACCAAACGTAATGGCAGATATCAGTTAAATACTTAATTAATTCAGCAGTAATCTCATTAAATACTTCATGAACATTTCATTTAATTTCGCACACCGGTTTGAGAAATGACCAGTGACCAAAAATTCTGAGTGATTTCAAACCTCTGAAAAATGCTCCTCAAAGCGACTGATCCCTCTTTTATACTGCTCGACCACTCGAGTGCAACTGCTAGTTTATGGGAATCAGGCGTGGGTGTTCGTATTGTGCGTTGTTAGTGATATAGGAGCACAAAAGTAAAAATCACGGAATTGAGGCACACACGTCGGACAAAATTTAAATGTGTTACTGTATTAAAACCCAAGGACTTGCAATAAAGAAACTCATTTATATAGCTTTATTAACTATCCCTTGTTCTGTGAATGTGGGTTTCATAATAAGGAAGTTATTATTTCAAAAGTTATGAAGCAAAAACGAGTAAATTCTGGAAACCGGACACTCCATTTTAGGCCAAATTTCGCCCGTTTTTGAACTTTCGGATTTTTTCAAGGCGAGATGTAAAACCTGGCGGTCTTCTAAATATGCTCTCCATTAAGTCAAGAGTCCTATAAATACGTGTGATTTTTTTCAAGTCCGTACTTCAATTTTAAAGGTACTTTTTTCGCCCCAGTAGGTCGATCGGTCGTCCCCGTAGAAATGCCCATAGGATCGCAACTCAGTGTTTTGTTGTCGTTGAAGTTTTGTTCGTCTCTTAGTCACCTTTTAAGACACTGGATGAGTCTCTTTCTTATGGGGAAGTTATTACGATCTTACTAGCTGTCCCAGCGAACTTTGTAGCCGCATATGTTCATCAGAAATAATGTAGGATTCTAATGGTGAAAGGATTTTTCAAATCGGTTCTGTAGTTTCGGAGCCTATTCAACACAAACATACAAATCCTATTTCCAGTTCGTTCGTTTCAGCCGAAAGACGTCCACTGCTGGACAAAGGCCTCCCCCAAGGATTTCCACAAAGACCGGTCCTGCGCCGCTCGCATCCAGGCACCTCCCGCGACCTTCACCAGATCGTCGGTCCACCTAGTGGGAGGCCTGCCCTACGTCTTCCGGCTCGATTTATTTATTTAAGAAGAATATATTAAAATAAGTAAGGAACCCTAAATGTACACAAAAACAACCTTCAATGACATTCATCATTATAATTCCGTAAAAACCACAATTAAAATTAAATTACAAAATGAAGTAAAAGATTAATCAACTCTCCGATTTATAAACAAAAAATTGAAACGTGTGAAATGTTACATTATTTGAAAATCAGTTGTATTTCAGTCAACCATGAAGTTTTCACAAAATCAGGTCTTTATTGAGGTTGTGTGTTGATATAATTCGAGTATATTAATCTGAAAATGTATGTTTTCGGTCAAGACGTTGGTTTTGCTGGAAAAATGTTGAAAGCTGTGTCGTTTCTGATTTTAGTTGGTATGTATTTGTCATTTAATTGCTAGTTATATCCATTTAGATCAGTGGTTCTTAACCGGTGGTCCGCGGGCCACTGGTGGTCCCTGGAGGCATTCCAAGTGGTCCGCGAAGACATCGTAAGAAACAAGTGATGTGACGTGATGAGTCGAGTCAACACAACGCAAACGGCGCACAGTGGGCGAGAAATCAACCTTCGCTATCATAGGATTTGAAAAAAATCATTCTTCTTCTCAAAATGACCTTACCTATACACCCACGAAGTTTGTCTAACCTTCCGTGGTCCCTGACAAGACAGAAATTTGGTAAAAATATGGTCCCTCATGACTTAAAGGTTAAGAACCACTGATTTAGATGTTGAAAAAATGGTCACATTATAATTTGACAGCTTTTTAGATTGATTCTATATAAACACCTTATCAAAATAAATTAAATACGTTAGCTACTATAAGCATTTCATACACATTTAACACTTATGACTGAAGGTGACTGATTCCCGTTTTCACCATCAATCCCTAATTTTTAAGTTACCCCTTGGGTAACACATAACAGGAGTTTTTGTTTTCAAAGGGGTCACTTAAAAATTAGGGATTGATGGTGAAAACGAGCATGAGTTTCTTCCGCCACTTCTTCTCAGCCCCAGCCCATATGTTGTCCCGAAGTGGCGGTAGGGCAAGCTATATTTGGGACGTGTATAAGTGCCATGGAGGCTGGAAAAGGCCTATGTACCTACTGAATAAAATATTTGAATTTGAATTTGACTTATAGTGGTGACATTCTTATCTTAGGAGTTCTTAAGATTTATTGCAAAATTAAAACTATTGTTGAAATTCCCTGATTTTTCAGGATTATAAACCTTTTGGTTTATAATAATTTAATAAAGAATGTGTTTTTTTTTTAATATATTACAAAGTTGACTGACTGACTGACTGATTGACTGACACAGTGATCTATCAACGCACAGCCCAAACCACTGGACGGATTGGGCTGAAATTTGGCATGCAGGTAGATGTTATGACGTAGGCATCCGCTAAAAAGAATTTTACGAAACTCCACCCCTAAGGGGGTAAAACGGGATCCACGTGTACGAAGACGCGGGCGGCCGCTACTTTAAAATAAAGGTGACCGATAACTCTTTCTATTCCCATTCTAAGACCCCATAAATTTATTCTTTTAGAACGTTTCAATAAAAGCTTATTTCTAAAAAGATTAAAAATAAAAAAATCAAAAATATTTATTCAATTTAGACCACAAGTGGCACTTATGAACGTCAAAATATAGTATTATAATAAAAAAGAAAAGGAGCCCTTATGGGGCACTTTACATGTCTCCATAACTTTTAGTAACTCTGTCCAGGTCTATTGTCTATTGTTCCAGGTCTCATCCTATCCACATCAGCCAAGCCAAGTTTCGGGATAGGTTTCGATTCAGATTCGGGGAAGGTTGTGTTCAAGTACAACTTGATTCCAAAGTTCCCCAAGCTGACTTTTAGCCCTGGATCTTTGAAGGACGGGGATTACGCTCCTGGTTCATTTTGTTTCCAACTATAATGTAAATCAAGTAACAATTTGACATTAAAAATCAATAAAGGACGAAGCACAGTTATCAACCTGGAAAGGGGTCGTAACCGTATCAACTCGAGGCGGTCAGTATTATTTGCATGAAACTCCGTACTGTAACCAGAGTAGCGTTTAGCGTGGATTAGCGGTGAGGCGCGCTATATTTTGTCAGTGTGTGCATGCGCGCCGCATACGTGTTGGCGCGCTCACATACAAACCGTGCTCGGGCGTTTCTATGAAGATGACCTACTCATTTGTATTTACTCTGGCGATACGGTGTTGATCCCTTTCCGGGTTGATAAGTGTGCTATGACCTTTAAAAGACGTAATGAAAATAAATAAAGATAAAAAATCTGGGAATTTGAGGTACGATTTTTTGGTAGCCGAAAGAAATGTCTGGCCTCTGAGCTACTAATTTTAGCTCAGTGGTGATAGCTGAGCTACTGATATTGGTGAAACCGTCCAAATTTTTAAATTTAAGATTTTAGCGCTATTAATAATACAATATTATTGTTGTAGTACCAATTTGAATTGTTTATTAAATGTTTTTTTTTTTTTTTTGGTAAATCATGTATTTAAATTCTTTTACTGTCAAATATCTCGTGAAACCGTTTCTGAAAAAGTTTCACTGAAAACTTAGTACCTAACGCCCGTATTCACAAACGATGCTTGGTTAAGTAAAGCAGCAAATCGAACGCACAGCATTGAATAGAGCTCTGTGTTTTCTTGAGACCTCATACTATAGATCGTTTTATCCACTCGGACGCGCCCCACCATTCTTCCGCGAATGTTTGAGTGTTATCAGTACACGCTAATGCTCCATGAGTGCACACGCACACTACAGTAATGCCTTACGGATTGCTCGGACCACACTCCCCGCACCCCGCGCGACCGAGACCACACATTGCTGGGGCGCGTCCGAGTGGATGAAACGATCTTTATTGTACTCGTATGTGAATACGGGCGTAAGTGCTCTTTCCCATGGAGATATCCCATTTTATGCAGGCATATTCACATGAACGTTTCCCTGCGTGATCGAATCAGAAATGAGGAGATCCGTAGAAGAACCAAAGTGACTGACATAGCCCGCAGAATCACTAAAATCAAGTGGCAGTGGGCGGGGCACATAAAGTTCGTAAAGCTGATGGCCGCTGGGGCAGGAAAGTTCTCGAGTGGCGACCACGAGCCGGAAGACGTAGCGTGGACAGGCCTCCCACTAGGTGGACCCACGATCTGGTGAAGGTCGCGGGAGGTGTCTGGATGCGAGCGGCGCAGGATCGGTCTTTGTGGAAATCCTTGGGGGAGGCCTGTGTCCAGCAGTGGACGTCTTTCGGCTGAAACGAACGAACGAACGGACGGACGATGCTTTTCATCAAGTCAAGTAAAACCTAACAAGTCAAATGCGATTGTTTAAACAAAATCAAATCTTATCGCTATTGACATTCGATTGGAAATCGATCGTGACTATTATTTCTACTGTAAAAAATTAAACAATCTGTCTTATACACACTAAAACCACCTCTAAAGCGTTGTAATACGGTGTATTATTGTCTGTAAGTGATTTCGTTGGAAATATATTTAACTATGTAAAATGTGACTGGACTTTTTATTCAAAGACAAGCCTTGGTCGAAGATGGCTACTTACTCCATTTTGGCAGCCATTTTGCTTTTTTTAAGTGAGTAAATATAAATTTCTTAATAGTATTTCCCTGCAATTTTAGCATAGATTCAAATTCAGAGTATTTTTTAAGCAACAATCCCCTAAGCCTTAGGGGCCTCCCATAAGGGCCTCCCTTGGGGCCTAAGGGATCCCATAAAGGCATTTTAGAGAACCCTTTTTAGAAAACCGTTTTCACCAATGTTTCACTGTTACCTGAAGGTTCAGCCAATATTCAGCGATAGCGATGGCGATTCGCGGGCTGCACGCGTTGGTTTGGCTTAACTATAAGAGCTATTAAAAGTCCTTGCTACATACTTAGTAATAACCTTAAAAAAAATATAGCCAAAATTACCTGTATTTAACCATGTACTATCGGGGACTCTTCCGCCTGACCACTTTGTAGAAATTTTAGCGTAAGCGCATCGCTCCGGTCACGTGCTCACCCCGTCTCTAATTGGTTACGCATTTTACTATATTTTTACTACGACCAATAAGAGACAATCAGGGCTTAGGTTGCAATACGAAATACCATTGTGCACTTTATTGTCATACGGTTAGGGTTTAAAACGAAATGTTTCTTTTTCTTCAATCTTTCTTAGTTTTAGGCTGAGTTGCACCACCTAACTTTGACCGTAGCTATAACGGTAACCGGTGCTTTTTGTATGGAGTTTGACAGAATTTTGACGTTTGTTAAAGTTAAAGTAAGATGGTGCAACTCAGCCTTAGAATTTTAATAATAGAATTTGGTTACAAACAAATAGATATGTATTTTTTTTTATATTGTGTTTTTATACGAGGTCTGTATGCTTTTTGCTTTGGCGATCTGTTGACATATTCTCTCCTTTGTTTTTTTGTGAAGTTTCGTGATCAATAACCGATTGATTTGTGTTGACCCGTGCTAGTAATTGGACTGTTTGATTGCCTTTTTTTTGACCTCCGCTCGATTACTGAACCATGCCTCTCAAAATAATTCTTATATTTACTTACAAACTTATCTATACATTTTTAACTGTTTAAGTATTATTTAGTTTTTAGTTTAATTGTTATTGATTTAAGACCTTGTGTAAAGACACTTAATGTGCAATAAAAAATTGAATTTGAAATAAAACTAACTTAATATTATAATATTTACGATAACCAATTACCTGGATCATTGCTACCTAGTGCAATATTGATATTAAATTTTAATAACGTAGATAAGTGTTTCTTTAAAACGGAAAACAAAATATGCATTAAAAATAAATAGAAACCTATTATAAGTTTTTATTTACATTCAAGGATTTAAGAAAGTTTTAGCCAGATCTTACAATAATTGTTTTTAAGCCACAAATATTCCTTAACTCTTTATCAATTAATTCAATAACATATTGTTTTAAATTATAAGTTCCGAATAAATTAAATACCTATTAAATAAGTAAAATTCTTAAGTAACTGTATGATTTTGTATTTCTCACCTTAACTAGCTAAACTAATATCATGAGATTTACACTCATAATATCAACAATAATTGTAGAAAGGGCTACTTTTTTCTCGGGAAATTGCATAGTTACCTCGGAATGTGCGATAGCAATTTTGTGACCCGAGCGGGCAATCGCTAGTTCAAATTTTACACGAAGCCTCATATAATATTTTGTAGTTTCAAATTGACTAAAATGCGACGTTGCCAAACGAGCGCTACGGATGCGGGTAATAAGCAATACTCAATCCTAAATGCTTTACATAGAGCTTGGTTTGCTAGGGCAAACATCTACAGTGATGCGCCGACGCTGCTTAGACCCGAAACATGAATGAACGGGGGCGGAGCTTAATCGAGCGTGTGTGTGCAAACAATTTAGGCCCTTAAGGTGTCAAGGCGTTCGAGTCCCCGATAGTACGTACACATACTACACTGATATAGCCCGATGGATTACCAAGCTGAAGTGGCAATGGGCAGGGCACATAGTACGCAGAACTGACGGCCGATGGGGCAGCAAGGTTCTGGAATGGAGGTCGCGTACCGGAAAACGCAGCGTGGGACGTCCACTCACAAGGTGGGCCAACGACATCATAAAGGTAGCAGGAAGGCGCTGGACGCAGGCTGCTACCAACCGGGCAACATGGAAAGCATTGGGGCCTATATTCAGCAGTGGACGTCCTATAGCTGTTAGATGATGATGATGATGAAATCTGCTATGACCTTAATAGCTTGTGTTCAATACGGAACATAAAAAATTAAAAAAGTAAAAAATATTGTCTATGATTAGATTGGTCTTTGCTCTATGCTCTCTCTTCTATTTTGGAGCGCAGCGCAGCCATATTGTGTGCATTTATAAATTGGTTTCAATAAATCAAAATTTGCTATAAAATACTCCGCCTGTTTTATTTAACAGGCGGAAAGTGGTCCTTCGAGCTATAAAATAACCTGTGAGTGTTTTCGTTCGTCTTTACTGCGGATCGGCGATAATTTCGGTCTATAAGCCGGAACCGGTCACGTGCCAGCGAGCGTCCCTACATCGAGAATTCTATAAATTCTCGCGTCTACGACAATATCATCGTGCTACAAGACCCCAGGGTCATTTTTGGAGCAACCCCCGTGCGACACCCCGGCCTGGGAGGCAGGGTCACCGGCGACAAAATCACTTGGCGGAAATTCGCGGCGTGGGTGCTGCCGGGTGCCGGCCATATTCGTCAAAAGTGCAAGTGTTTGTGTGTTTTTATCAAGTGGTTCTACTAAGTGCGGTGTTTACGTTTCGTTATTATGGCTACCACGGAAAAGGAGCTGAAAAGACTTTGCAAACAGCGAGGACAATGTAAGTCTGCAATCACTCGCTTAGAAAAATTTATTGATGAACCTAATAACCTGGAATTATCCAAGGTTGAGATGCTGGAAGCGCGCAGGGACAAACTCATCACCACCTACAAGGAGTATGAGGGTGTATGCATAGATATATCATGTTTAGACGAAAGTGATGAAGAAGACCAGGAATTGGTCGAAGACAAATACTTTAATATTCTTAGTAAAATCAATGCTGCCATAGTTAAACTTAAATCAGAGTCAGTTTCAGAAAGTCAGTCAAATAGTAAATTGCCTAATATTGAGTTGTCAACATTTGATGGTAGAGATTTTACTCAATTTAAACCCTTTATGGATTTATTCAAAGCAGTTATTGACAATAATCAATCATTATCCAATGTTCAAAAAATGTTTTATCTAAGGAAATACTTGCAAGGTGATGCGTTGGCAGTTGTTATAAACTTGCCTCTCGTTAACGAATCATATCCCGAAGCGGTTAAATTGTTACAACAAAGATATGATAATAAAGTTAGAATTATTGCAAACCATGTCAATCTTCTTTTGGATATGCCCCAAATGCAAAAGGGGACAGCGGCAAGTATTAGGTCTTTTATATCAGATGTGCGTCAACAACTTCATGCTTTAAAAAATTGTGGCCAACCTGTTGAGGAATGGGATATGTTATTAATATCTTTGCTTTCACGTAAGCTTGATAGCTATACCAACCGAGCTTACCACCTTGACAGGCCATGTCCTGATAACTTACCTACTATGGATGAATTTTTATCATTTTTAGAAAAAAGAGCAATAGGTCTTGAAGACAGTTTACCTGTAAAAAATACTTCATATGAAGGAAAAACTAAATCTAACTTTAATCAATATAAAGTTTCCAATGTTGCCACAAATTCAAATAACAAAACTGTGAAAAATTGTTTCTTTTGTAGTAATGATCATCCCATTTATGCATGTCCTAAATTTAAAATGGCACCAGTAGCTGACCGTAAAAAAATTGTATCTGATAACAACTTGTGCACAATATGCCTTGGAGTTCATTCAGAAAAATGCAAATACAACTTTAAATGTAGGGTTTGTAAAAATAGCCACAATACTCTTTTGCATGAAGGGAAACCAAAGGGAGATGTAATTAGTTTGCATTCCAACTTATCTTTGAATGAAAAACACATACTCTTGCCTACATTAAAAGTGAAAGTTGTTGACAATCTCGGGCAGGAAACCTTTGCAAAGGCACTTCTAGATTGTGGCAGTCAAGTATCTATTATAAAGCGCTCACTAGCAAAGCAATTGAACTTGACCCCTATGGCTCAAGATTTTAATATCACTGGTTTGGGCAATACACCAAACAAAGTTCATGAGTATACTAACCTACTTATCAAATCTTCAATACAAGATGTAAAATTATCAATTAAATGTCATATTGTGGATGCAATAACTGCTAATTTGCCACAAAATTATTTCAAAAAATGTCAAATTCCTCCTCATATACAATTAGCAGATGATGAGTTCAATAAACCATCTGAGATATGTCTGTTATTAGGAGTAGATGTTTATTCTAAAATTATCCTCGATGGCATAATTAAATTAGAAAATGGCCTTGTTCTGCAAAACACTATATTTGGTCATGTGGTCTCTGGTACAGTTGAGAGCATCAAATTACATACAGCCAATGTCAACCTAGTGTCAAACTTTATTATTCAGGATGACAACTGCAATGATAGGTTAGAAAATATAATGAAAAACTTTTGGCTTTCAGAAAAGGTACCAGAGGAAAATAATAGTCAAAATTGTGAATTTATGCAGGCGGAGGCATGCTTTAAAAACTCTGTAAAATTAGAAAATAACCATTTCTATGTTGACATTCCATTAAAATTTCCTTTGGAAGAATTAGATATAGGAGATTCCTTTTCACTTGCCTTGCAAAGATTTCATGCCCTAGAGAAAAAATTTGCTACAAATCATGAATATTTTGTAAAATATAAACAGTTCATTGACGAATTTGTGAAGCTAGGTCATGCCAAGGAAGTTGACATTAGTCAATACAATGTCTATGATGATCCCGTTTACTTTCTTGCTCATCATGCAGTTCACAACGAAGATAGCAAAACAACAAAGTTGAGAGTTGTGTTTGGAGGTAATGTTAAAACTAAAAATGGTGTCTCAGTGAATGACTTGATGTTGAATGGCCCAATAGTTCAAAATGATTTATTTAACATACTTACACTTTTGCGAACCTACAAGTACACTCTCATGTGTGATATTGAGAAAATGTTTAGAATGTGTTTTGTTAGTGAAAGGTTTAGACCATTGCAGAATATCTTGTGGAGAGATGACCCTGAAAAACCTATTTCATGTTTACAGTTGCAAACAGTAACTTATGGTCTTAAATCCTCCATGTTTTTAAGTACCAGATGCTTAATTGAACTTGCTCAATTATATCAGGATCAGTTTCCAGCTGCTGCAAAGGCTATCAAACAAAGTACTTACGTTGATGACATAATCTGTGGTGCAAATAGCAAAGAGGAAATTTTTGAGCTAAAACAACAGTTAATAGAATTAATGAAAATAGGCAGTTTTAACTTACATAAGTGGTGTTCAAATTTCCCAGAAACTCTGCATGATTTGCCTGATAGTATTAAATATTTTGATCAGATTGCCCTCAATAAGGACAATATTATTAAAACACTAGGTTTAAAGTACGATGTACTTACTGATACTTTTTTATTTTCATGCTCCATAGCTGATGATAACAATAATCTTCAAACCAAGAGAGACATATTGAGCTTTATTGGAAAAATGTATGACCCTCTTGGCTTAATAGGCCCTATAGTAGTCAAAACTAAATTGTTCATGCAGGAAGTGTGGAAATCTAAGATAAATTGGGACTCTCCCCTACCTACTGCTCTGTTGCCCACATGGCAAAAAATCCTTAGAGAACTAAAAGACATGGGTACAATCCAAATACCCAGAGCAGCTGTAGGCTTTGATAATATAGAGACAGTGGAACTGGTTGGATTTTCTGATGCATCTCTACATGCCATAGGTTGCTGTATATTTCTTCGATCTTTATCAAATGATGGTCAGGTCCAGGTCAGTTTATTGTGCTCAAAATCTAGAGTTGCCCCTCTTAGTAGAAAACTTACCATCCCAAACCTAGAGCTTAATGGCGCTCTCCTACTTTCGGAACTCTCTTCAAAGGTCTATAAATCCTTGATTGACAGGTACCCCAACTTAAAAGTGGTTTTATATACAGACTCGCAGATAGTCTTAGCATGGCTCTCCTCTGATAAAGTCAAAGGAACCTATGTTTCCAATAGAGTCAGAGACATTCAAGCTTTAACTAAAAATTTCACCTGGTCTCATGTCAAAGGAGTTGATAATCCTGCAGACCTCCTATCAAGAGGTATTGCTCCATACAAATTACAAGATAACCAACTATGGTGGCACGGCCCATCTTTTCTATCAGATTATCAATTTCAGCATAATATTACTTTTTCAACTCCTCAAGTTTCAGAACTTTATAAAGAAGAAAATCAAAATGTCTGTCAATTACAACATAATGACTCTGAAATTCAATACAATATTTTTGATAAATATTCTGACTTCAATAAGCTTCAAAGAGTTATAGCTCTACTCTTACGATTCAAAAATAATTGTTTAAATAAAAATAATAAGTTATTTGGTTCCATCTCTCCCCAAGAGTTAGAGTCGGCTGAGCTGGTCATCATAAAACATATTCAACATGAAACATTTTCAAAAGAAATTGAGTTATTGCAAAAGGGTAATCAAATTAATTCTCACATGAGCAGTTTGCATCCATTCTTGGATAGTAATTCAGTATTAAGAGTAGGAGGTAGGCTCCAAAATGCAACTAATTTGTCCTATGACAAAAAATATCCTATTATTTTACCAAAATCTAACAATGTTGTGTATATGATGATAAGAAAAGAACACTTGAGACTCCTTCATGCTGGAGCCAAGCTAGTTCTGAGCTCTCTTTCACAAAAATTTTGGCTATTAAATGGAATTAGAGAAGTAAAAAAGGTAGTTCACAAATGCTTAACTTGCTTTCGAAATAAAGCAATAGCTGCTAAGCAACTTATGGGTTCCTTACCTTCACCTAGAATTTCAGCATCTCGACCATTTCAAGTCACTGGAGTCGATTTCTGTGGACCATTCGACATCAAGGTTGCTCGTGTACGAAAACCTATTGTAAACAAGGGTTATGTTGCTGTCTTTGTATGTTTTTCTACTAAGGCTATTCATGTAGAGCTAGTCAGCGACTTGACAACTGCAGCTTTCTTGGCATGTCTACAGCGTTTTATAGCTAGGAGAGGTCTACCATCCTCCATATATTGTGATAATGCTAAAACCTTTAAAGGAGCATCTAACAAATTAAAAGAATTGTATGATTTGTTTTCAAACAAATCTCATGTAAATGATGTAGAAAATTATTGTTCAAATAATTTAATAAAATTTAAATTTATCCCAAGTTACAGTCCTGAATTTGGTGGACTCTGGGAAGCAGGGGTCAAGAGTGTAAAATACCACATTAAGAGAGTAATTGGTAGCTTATCTTTAACTTCAGAAGAATTTAATACAATTCTTACACAAATAGAAGCCATTTTGAACTCCAGGCCACTGCTTCCCATGAGTAGAGATATTTCTGACTTAAGTTACTTAACACCTGGGCATTTTTTAATTGGTTGTCCATTAACTAGTTACCCAGAGGTGGATCTTACTAATAAAAATAATAATAGACTCAAGATTTGGGATCTTTGTTGTAAAATAAAGCAGGACTTTTGGAAACTCTGGTCTCAAGATTATTTAACATCTCTTCAAAATAGACCAAAATGGAAACATGATCATGTAAACCTTAAAGAAGGTGATCTAGTTATTGTAAAGCAAAAAGATGTTTCACCTTTATGTTGGCCTATGGGTCGAATTGTTAAAACTTTTCCAGGACCTGACGGTAGAGTCAGAGTCGCAGATGTTAAAATGGGTCATAATAATAAAATTTATGTAAGGTCTTATACCAAATTGTGTCCTTTACCCTTGCAAGACATCTAATATGTTTATTGTCATTTGTATTAAATAAATTAAAAGTAAATAAGCATAACAAATATAAAAATAAAATGTAACAAGTAGTATAATAAATAATTTAAAAGTAAATATAACAAATGTAAAAAAAATAAAGATGTAACAATTAACAAAATAAAATAAAAAGGCACTAACTTAGAATACTTTATTAACATATAATTAGCATTTCATTATTGTAGATGTTAAGAATAAGTTTAAGACATAATGATGTGTTATGGTTTACAGTATTAGACAGTATGTCTGTCACTTAAATTAAAAATGGGCTTTACTTTCTAATTAGGTATATCAATAATTGTTTTTGTAACTCAGTGCCCGCCCCAACTTATGTTCAATACGGAACATAAAAAATTAAAAAAGTAAAAAATATTGTCTATGATTAGATTGGTCTTTGCTCTATGCTCTCTCTTCTATTTTGGAGCGCAGCGCAGCCATATTGTGTGCATTTATAAATTGGTTTCAATAAATCAAAATTTGCTATAAAATACTCCGCCTGTTTTATTTAACAGCTTGTCTATCATTTATGACTCTATGCAATTATTTACAGGCCTTGTCTCCAGTCGTCCCTACACCACTTACTGCTCGCTCCCCTGTCCCCTTACCCAGCCATGTTCCGACCCGTTCTACTCCCCAGTTTCCCCGCAGCCGTCTTATTCCGGGTCGGTGCAAGGCGGGTCGAACTATGCCGGGGCGTACGCATCCCGCGTCTGCCCCAGCGGGAGTTTGAGAAGTGATGGTAAGTATTTAGATACTCGTATATTTTTTGAGAACAATTAGTACGTATTTACATTGATCAGGTAATTTATATCCCCTCTGCAAGAGTAAACCCTTCTCTAATTCACCAAATTAGAGGCAAATGATTTGGCGTCGGGCGTCCACGCCTGCCAGACGGATACCTGATGTTTGCATATTTTAGTCCCTTAGTTATCTTATACAACATCCTAGTCTAGTATCTAGTTGTCTAGTACCCATAGTACAAGCTTTGCTTAGTTTGGGACTAGAAGCGTAGTGTAAAATGTCCAAAGATATTTATTTATCCATGGGAAAGGACAACCAAACGGCTAACTTAGCGATTATGTGTAGTCCGAGCTACCAGAAACCCGAAATATTAAAGCCCTGTTTATGGCATATAAAAAAGAATACCTAAGGTTAAACTCTTATTTCATTGAACAAGTTGATTCTTAATAAAGTAATTTATATGTCCACACTATAAACATACGAGTAACTCAACATCTCTAATAGCAAAACTCATCGGAAAATTTAAGGTCTATCATCGCATTAGGTTTTAAGTTATCCATTTTAAACACCAGTTGATAAAGTGGGATACGTTTGAAATGAAATAGCCACGATAGCCGAACGGTGAAGGGGTCGGAGTGGCCGACTCGAGAACCGAGGAACGCGGGTTCGAATCCCACCGCCGCTCGACTATTGTGGTGAGCCCACTTGTAACACAAGCTTCTTTAGCTTACCACGAGGGGCTAACGGGACTATTAGTAATTTGTCCAATACAAATTGCTAATAATCTTAAAAAAAAAGACCTTTTTCTTAATAACTTCCCTTTTTTTCAGGCTATCTATCCTCCGACTACAACTCACCTTCAGCGACTCGGAAAGGCGAAGAATCCCAACCCCAGTGTCCAGCAAAACCAAAAACTCCTTCCAAAGAACCGGACCGCAACGAACCCAAATCAAAGAAGTCAAAAGACCGACGACCTGGTCTTTTAACCAGTCTCTTTAGTATACCAGGAGTCATTGCTGACACGGTCTTGAGTGGGGAGATCACGATACCTTAAGTAAAGCCCGGTCTGTGAGCACGTAGAATTTTGTCCAATGACCCCAAGCTACCCATCCTTATCGCTCGCGCGTTGTTTGCTGTCGCGACTGTGCGACGGGCGCCCGCAGTGAGTGCGCGAGCGCGACCGCAACATAATTACGCGCGAGCGATAAGGATGGGTAGCTTGGGGTCATTGGACAAAATTCTACGTGCTCAGCGACCAGACTTTAGCGCGAAGCATAGAACGTCGTCGCTAGCGAGTCATCATTCAAAGTTTTAATTTCATTAATTTACCTAAATAATTTCTTTAATTAATGTAATAAAATATATTAAGCTTAAAATGTTTTTGTTTTATTCTTTACCTTCTAAATAAAAGTTAATTCGAAATCAGTTACAAGTGCGAACTCTATCTCTATTATGAAAATGTTTTGAAAATGAAAATGTTTTATTTTAAACTTCATTTACAAAGTATTTTGGTAACTATCCTTTTAAGTATAAGAATACCTGTAGTAGGAGGTTACCGTGTTACCGCTCTTCCAAAAGTATTAACATTACATCCTTAGTTAGTCTGTTAAAATTAGTTAAATTTGGAGTATATAAAGGTCATAGCACACTTATCAACTCAGAAAGGGATCAACACCGTATCGCCTTTCGCGCGCTGTCAAACTCGAGGCGAGGCGTTCACGTTACGGTGTGCGTTGCAATATGGAGTTTCATACAGAGAATACTGACCGCCTCGAGTTGATACGGTTACGATCCCTTTCAGGGTTAATAAATGTGCTACGTCCTTAAGTCAAAATCAAAATCAAATCAAAATCAGAATCAAAAAATATTTATTCAGTTTAGACCACAAGTGGCACTTATGAACGTCAATAGAAAATAATAAAAAAAGAAAAGGTAGCCCTTATGGGGCACTTTACATGTCTCCTTATCTTTTGGGCCCTACCAGCGCTTCGAGACAAACATATGGCAAGTGCTGAGAAGAAACGCCGGAACAAACTCAGTCACCACTTATTGCCAGGAATTATCTAACGGTAAGAATAGTCAAATTTAAGTACATCAAATATGTGCAGACTGAACTGACCACGCATCCTTGTCATCAATATAGTCTCGAACCTTGTAGTACCCTTTGGACATAAGGGTATTTTTTATATGTATCTTAAATTTGTTTATTGGCAATTCGACAAGGTTGTGTGGTATTTTGTTAAATATGGTAATACATTTCCCCAAGAATGAATTACCTATCCCATGCAACCTAAATGATGGAACAGCAAGTTTATTCTTATGTCTCGTGTTAAATGAGTGGACGTCACTTTTCTTAGTAAATAAATGTATATGTTTACGGACATACATAATGTTATCAAATATGTATTGCGAAGCCACAGTCAATATATTGATTTCTTTAAAAACTTCTCTAAGCGAGTCACGTGGTTTAAGACCGTATATTGCCCGAACAGCTCTTTTCTGTAAAATGAAAATTGATTCTATGTCTGCTGCTGAGCCCCACAGTAAAAGACCATAAGACATAATACTATGAAAATAACTAAAATATACAAGCCTTGCTGTTTCAACATCAGTCAAGTTTCTGATCTTTCTCACCGCAAAGGCAGCTGAACTAAGTCTTCCCGCCAAGGCAGCAATATGGGGGCCCCATTGTAATTTACAGTCTAGGGTAATACCTAGAAAGACAGTAGAGTTTATCAGTTCAATGCGTTCATTATTTACTGTAATATTAGTATTAACTTGTTTGACATTAGGCATAGTGAATTTTAAACATTTGGTTTTTTTTGCGTTTAATAGCAAATTATTAGTTGTAAACCAGTCTAATACTTTGGAAAGAGCATTATTCACGTCGTCAAATATTTCCTGAGTATAAGTCTTTAGGAACCCTAAATAATTGTTCAGGAATTGAAATCTATACTCTATACTAATATTATAAATGCGAAAGTAACTCTGTCTGTCTGTCTTGCTTTCACGCCTAAACCACTGAACCGATTTTGATGAAATTTGGCAAAGAGATAGTTTGAGTCCCGGGAAAGGACGTAGGATAGTTTTTATCCCGGTTTTTGAAACAGGGACACGCGCGATAAAGTTTTTCTGCGACAGACAAAATTCCACGCGGACGAAGCCGCGAGCTGAAAGCTAGTAGTCGTATAATCCCCTTGTTGCATCCCCCTTATTCCTTTTGCAGTCCATTCTATTGCCAAACTTTTGGAATGGCATGCCGTCTTCGGACTTTTACTGTCTTTAAATGTTTTTTGTTTTATTCGAGACGCTTTTAATTTGCCAATACAAACAATCGACTTTTAAACTCATTAGAAAAGGTCAATTGATTTGGCACTAGCTATTGCAAGCGGTTTCACCCGCGTGGAATTTTGTCAGTTACAGAAAAACTTTACCGCGCGTGTCCCTGTTTCAAAAAAATTGATTCATTATAGATTGTTTCATCCACGAAGACGTGCCCCACCAATTTTTAGTCGAGGGAAACGAGCAATCCGAGCGTCATTATTTGTAGTGTGCGTGTGCTCTCATGAACAATTTAGCGTGTACCGATAACACTCAAACATTAGCGGAAGAATGGTGGGGCGCGTCTTTGTGGATGAAACGATCTATAAAAGTATCCTCCAACGTTCTTCAATAGATTTTTAAGGCAAAACAAAACAGGTTCACTGTAATTAAGTACACCTGATGTTAAGCGAGATGCAGTCTAGGATGGTAGATATCTGACCTGTAAGTGCCTATTCACTCTCGCCTTGAAGAAGCCCGGATTATAGTCTTCGGGAAAGACAGCAGCAGGCAGCGAATTCCAGTCCCTAGCTGTTCGCATTATGAAAGAGTTACCGAAACGCTACGTTAACCTGCGTCTGTTATGGAAGAATCTCAATTTTCATCATAATCGATTTAGTGGTTTAGCGTGAAAGAGTAACGTTCATTACGTTATGTTAGATGTTTTAAATCCATCCATCTATCTTCACCAACTTTCTTCTCTAAAATACTAGTGGCCGCTCGCGACTTCGTACGCGTGGACTTCGTTTCGACCTTAGGGGTTGAATTTTGGAAAATCTCGTCTTAGTGAGCACATACGTTATAAAAGGAACCCCATCCAAATAGATTAAGTTGGATAAAGACATTCTGTGAATTAAAACAGTTGGTCGATTTGTTAGGTCTCGTAGCATAGTTACCACCCACAAGGTGGACAGACGACCTCATAAAGGTAGCAGGAAGGCGCTGGATGCAGACCGCTACCAACCGGGCGATGTGGAAATCATTGGGGGAGGCCTATGTTCAGCTGTGGACGTCCTCTGGCTGAACGGATGATGATGATGTAGGCACCCTGTGGGTACGGAACCCTAAAAGAATGGTGACACTCATTCAGAAACTACGTTCAATTTAATCTTTGATTTCTTATCAAAGTTTTGGATTAGAAATCAACACTTTCAATTCGTTATGTTGCCTTTAATCAACCACAAATCAAATTATCAAATTCATAAACGAATCATTTTATAGTTTTATACAATTATGAATTTAATTTAGTTTTATATAAACTAGGAACGGAAAGACTAGTGATTTAGTACTTACTATATTAAAATTGAAGTATATTTATAGCCCGCAGAATTGCTAAAATCAAGTGGCAGTGGGCGGGGCACATAGGTCGTAGAGATGGCCGCTGGGGCAGAAAAGTTCTCGAGTGGCGACCACGGGACGGAAGACGTAGCGTGGGCAGGCCTCCCACTAGGTGAACCGACGATCTGGTGAAAGCCTGGATTCGGGCATCGCAGGACCGGTCGTTATGGAAATCCTTGGGGGAGTCTTTGTCCAGCAGTGGACGTCATTTGGCTGAAACGATGGTACGATTGATAATAGAAGTACATGAAATTTTAGTGCTAAAAATGATTCATAAAAGAATGTACGGTACAAACCAGGTAAGGGCTTGCTTCAATCCAGTTTTGCAGGACCCAGTAATGCAAAAGGTCACTGATTGACTAACTGACTGACTTACTCACTCATCACGAAATCTCAGAAACTAAAGTGCTAGGAGTCTCTTTTGCATGGGGTTTCCTTTTAGAACGAAGGTGCTCACTAAGACGGGATTTTGCAAAATTCAACCCCTAAGGGGGTAAAACGGGGTCCAGAGTCAAGTTTGAGTAAGGTGTGGCACTTTACTATCACCAATTTTGAATTTTAATTTTAAGTTTGAATTTTAGTATTTTTTTTTTCTAGAAATAAAAACTGTTATAATGTATGTTTGTACATAAAATGTCATGAAATATTCAATAATCATCATCATCACTATCTACTGTTCACTAGAAAATTTTAACATTTTAATTCAGAGGGTTTTGTGCCATCGCCATGTAAAATACATACAACGCCATCTCTATGTGGCGAAGAGAACCAGAATCAATTGATAGTGACGCTTTGTTGGCGATTATAGAAGAAATGCGAATATCAGGCCTCCCCAACCCGTCTGGCCAGCGTGGGAAGTCTACGGGACTATTCCCACCTCTCTTTCCCACCACTGCAAAGAATCTACAGCTTGACCGCCAATATCCCAACCAGTGAAGGTCAAGTTTGTCCCGGGGGAAAGTTTTAAACTGTCATTGGACCCGCAACGAAATTAATCAGACGAACATAGGAGGAGTTTGAAGTTTTAAGTTTCGACTTCCCTCCGTTGCAAAGCGGATGACAGGTGACAAGCATGGGGAGTGTAGGCCAATTCCTCCATTTCCCTCTGGTAAATTAGAGAGGGACTCTTCCTACTGATGACACTATGGATGATGATGGAGTCAACAATCATCTATGGTAATTTATATTGAACATTTAAAAAGACGTGAAGAAACTTCAATTTTATGAAAACCAAGTAAAAACGCTAGATTATTAAAAGATAAGAATCTTTAAACACTTCAACCTTACAAAATGGTATAACAACATTCTTCGATAGTTTAAAAAAGTCGCTATGCCATGGCAAACGTGCTCACAACCATGAAAATTTAATAAAAACATTATTTAACAAAAATATGTATAAAAGAACTCCTCAACCTTGAGTTTATTTTGTTTAAAAACACCTCAAAGATATGGTGAGTCGTTTTTTTTTACTCAAAGTCAAAGTCAAAGCTTTTGTTGAGTACTTAGGATCTTTCCAGGGAGCTTATACACGTCCAAAAAGCTCGCCCTATCACGACTGTATGGGCTGGTGCTGAGAAGAAGCAAGCAAGTTTGAGCGCTACATTTAGGATGTGTAAAAGGGCCCAAAAGATAAGGAGACATGTAAAGTGCCCCATAAGGGCTACCTTTTCTTTTTATTGTTTGCTATATTTGACGTTCATAAGTGCCACTTGTGGTCTAAACTGAATAAATATTTTTGATTTTGATTTTGATTTTGTCCTGGAAAGGGCCTACGTAACTGTATATTTGATTTTGATTTGGACTGTCAGATCGCATCAATACAAAATCTATACAGGGTAGAAACGATAAGTGATCTCACTTTATTATTTCTAAACTATACAAGATATCAAAAAACTAGTTACTGATCCTGAAAGTGCTGCACAAGCTCTTTCAAACGGTACCAATAATAGGTTACAGAATAAACAGGATCTGTCCGTCTGACCTTACTTGAAAACGTATCCAGTTGCAGTGTAGCAAATCCTTTATCGCCTGTTTTATTGCCTGACTGCGCGAAGAAGGGTTATGTTTTTCGAGTGCCTGTTTTTATTTTAGTTGTTTATGTTTCAGGCACCATCCTACTAATGCCGCCTCATTGCTGGCCCCGATATGATAAGACTACGGCCGTCATGCTTGCTGTTACGTAAGTCCTATTTTATTGTATATGTCGTTTCAGCCGAATGACGTCCACTGCTGGACAAAGGCCTCCCCCAAGGATTTCCATAATGACCGGTCCTGCGCTGCCCGCATCCAGGCACCTCCCGGTACCTTTATCACCTACTAGCGGCCGCCCGCGACTTCGTACGCGTGGATCCCGTTTTATCTCCTTAGGGGTGGAGTTTCGTAAAATCCTTTCTTAGCGGATGCCTACGTCATAACATCTACCTGCATGCCAAATTTCAGCCCGATCCGTCCAGTGGTTTGGGCTGTGCGTTGATAGATGTCAGTCAGTCAGTCACCTTTGAGTTTTATATATTTAAATAGATGTGCCACTTGATTTTAGCTCCTAATATTATAAAGAGGAAAGATTTGATTGTTTTTTTGTAACTACGACCGATTCGAAATAATCATTAGAATCCTACATTATTTTGATGAACATAGGCGGTACGAAATTGGCCGTTCAGCTAGTTAAAAATACAAAATAATCATCATGTGTCATCATCATCATCATTTTAGCCATATTACGTCCACTGCTGAACATAGGCCTCCCCCAATGCTTTCCATGTTGCCCGGTTGGTAGCGGCGTGCGTCCAGCGCCTTCCGCTACCTTTATGATGTCGTCGGTCCACCTTGCGGGTGGACGTCCCACGCTGCGTTTTCCGGTACGCGGCCTCCACTCCAGAACCTTGCTGTCCCATCAAAATCAAAATCAATCAAAATCAAAAAATATTTATTCAGTTTAGACCACAAGTGGCACTTATGAACGTCAATAGAAAATAATAAAAAAAAAAAGAAAAGGTAGCCCTTATGGGGCACTTTACATGTCTCCTTATCTTTTGGGCCCTACCAGCGCTTCGAGACAAACATATGGCAAGTGCTGAGAAGAAACGCCGGAACAAACTCAGTCACCACTTATTGCCAGGAATTATCTAACGGTAAGATTAGTCAAATTTAAGTACATCAAATATGTGCAGACTGAACTGACCACGCATCCTTGTCATCAATATAGTCTCGAACCTTGTAGTACCCTTTGGACATAAGGGTATTTTTAATATGTATCTTAAATTTGTTTATTGGCAATTCGACAAGGTTGTGTGGTATTTTGTTAAATATGGTAATACATTTCCCCAAGAATGAATTACCTATCCCATGCAACCTAAATGATGGAACAGCAAGTTTATTCTTATGTCTCGTGTTAAATGAGTGGACGTCACTTTTCTTAGTAAATAAATGTATATGTTTACGGACATACATAATGTTATCAAATATGTATTGCGAAGCCACAGTCAATATATTGATTTCTTTAAAAACTTCTCTAAGCGAGTCACGTGGTTTAAGACCGTATATTGCCCGAACAGCTCTTTTCTGTAAAATGAAAATTGATTCTATGTCTGCTGCTGAGCCCCACAGTAAAAGACCATAAGACATAATACTATGAAAATAACTAAAATATACAAGCCTTGCTGTTTCAACATCAGTCAAGTTTCTGATCTTTCTCACCGCAAAGGCAGCTGAACTAAGTCTTCCCGCCAAGGCAGCAATATGGGGGCCCCATTGTAATTTACAGTCTAGGGTAATACCTAGAAAGACAGTAGAGTTTATCAGTTCAATGCGTTCATTATTTACTGTAATATTAGTATTAACTTGTTTGACATTAGGCATAGTGAATTTTAAATCGGTCGTCAGTTCTGCGTACTATGTGCCCTGCCCATTGCCACTTCAGCTTGCCAATCCGTTGGGCTATGTCAGCGACCTTAGTTCGTTTACGGATCTCCTCATTTCTGATTCGATCTCTTAAAGAAACACCGAGCATAGCCCTCTCCATAAAAATACAAATACGAAAAAGAAAAAACTTAGGCTGAGTTGCGCCATCTAACTTTAACGTAACTATGACGATAACTGGTGTTTTTTGAATGGAGTTTGACAGATTTTTGACGTTTGTCAAAGTTAAAGTAAGATGGTGCAACCCAGCCTTAGTAAATGCTGACGACGACGCCTTTTAAAAAATCAATACATTATTTAAATTCCCTTCCATACCATGGACTTCGCAACCTAATCTCTCTTCACCAAAAACTCTAATAAAACGAAAACCTTTTTTTATTATATCAATAAAAAGTTCGCGAAAAATACGGGAATCAAATTAAAAAAACTCGGATAGAGAGAGAGACAGGATGATTGTTTTTGTGGGTAATTGAGTTAAAACGGAAACAATGGCTGAACCAATTGATTAGATTTAGACTCGCTTTGGTATTTTATTTGAAAGTTTTTGCACAACAATTTGATTAAATACTATGCTGACACGGCAAACGTGCCGCCTATTAGGATTCTACCGGTGAAAGATTTTTTTCAAATCGGTCCAGTAGTGTCGGAGCTTATTTAATACAAATAATCAAATCATTCCTCTTCCTAATACATCTATACTAATATTATAAAGAGGAAAGATTTGTACCTATTTTTGTATGTTTGTATGTTTGTAATGAATAGGCTCAAAAAGTACTGGGCCGATTTAAAAAATTCTTTCACCATTCGAAAGCTACATTATCCACGCACGAGTAACATAGGCTAAATTTTATTTTGGAAAAACATAGGGTTCAGGGGTCCACGCGTGCGAAGCCGCGGGCGGAAAGCTAGTATTTTATAAGTGTAGACAAGGGGTTACCGGGACTATTGAGCTAGCACACTTATCAACCCGGAAAGGGATCGTAACCGTATCAACTTGAGGCGGTCAGTCATACTGCAACGCACACTTATCCGCACCCATAGAGGTATAGAGAGATGCCAACTAATGCGCTGAGTTCGAAACTCAGTGTCGCATTAGAAATTCACGCACACAAAGTAATCAAAAGATGTGCTCATTATCCACTGCGGTATCAGTGTGCCTACCATGAGTTTACGTTAGGTGAGCTCGCTAGCGAATACGTCAAAAAATTCTATGAAGATTTTATTTCTTGAAAGTAGCCGCTAGGGGCGCTGCACAATATGTCATATTTTTACGCAGTCGCTAGCGAGCACACCTAACGTAAACTCATGGTAGGCACACAGTAATCTACGTTCGAATAATAATCTTTAGTAGGTACTACGCAAGCAATGTAAACTGTTTACATTATGACGTCGCTGCTGTCATCACATCATACACGAGCAATGTGTTCTGTTTTTGGGCATATTGCTGCGACACCGGCCACGCCCCCTTGTCACATCTCCCTTAATCACAGAAACTGGGGAAGTTCACAGAACTTCCCCAGTTTCTGTGAACTGTGTCCGCACCGTAACGTAAACGTAGCGCGCGAAAGGCGATACGGTACGATCCCTTTCCGAGTTGATGTCTGTCATTCTATGCTTTAGTAATTTGTACAAATTACTTTACATTTTTAAATAACTCTCCTTGACGCAGTCGCGTAACAGAGACATCTCTCGTCACTCGATACCGGACGACCCTAGCTTAATGTATTCAATGGAGGCGATGTAAAAAATACGAATGAATTTAAATACTTTGCGCAGTTTGGTATCGCCGAGTTGGCTGGGGCGACAACGGTTTATGGATAAACTTGTATTCTTCTTCTTCTTATCGTGTCGACAGCAAACCTTACACAATGTCAGCCCAAAACTCCGCTACAAGAGTGGCGTTGTCAGTTAGTAGCATTCATTAAATCCTCCTGCGTGCAGTTGTTTGGGCACGCAGGGCACGACATCGTGTATTTTTAGTAGGAATTTTTGCCTAGACAAATATTTTTAGTATTAGAGAAAGTTTCTTTGCTTCTTTCTATGAGCCAACTTCATCATCAGCATCACCATTAATTAAGTGATTTAGTCTCGATTGCAGGATTGCGATCCACTTTAATTTATTAGATGTGCATGACGAGCAACCATATGAGGGCAATTTCGCAAGACAAATAAAATAGATTTTTAAAATTCAACGAATGGCGTGGTAAACTAACGTCAAATATACAACAATTTGTCGGGACAACATATTTGAGGGTACTGAAAATTTATTGAAAGATCAAAGGCAATACTAAGTACAGATGCATTTTTTTATTTAATAAAATGCAGTGTTTTGTCTTTCTCAGCCTTGAGTTTTGTTAGGTCTCAAGCTGTAGATACTTTCTGGAAATTGCAAGAGTAGTTTTTGTCCATGAATTTAAAAAATGGTAGTCCCCCTACACAAATGCTGTAAAAAACAAAATGGTTCCGAAGGATTTGCAATTGTAATCCGTCGCCAATTTGAGACTTCCTTATTGACAGTTTTTAAAGAGTTTTAAATTGACTTTCTGTTGACTAGCCTTTGCCCTTATACGGTACTTTTATTCTGTCTATAGGTTGTCTAAGAAACGGGACTATTCCCACTTCTCGTTCCCACTACTGCAACTCCTGTGTAATAGTTTTTTTAAGTCGCTTTTCCCTTTCTTATACACACACAGTCTCTATCTACTTTAAGATTATAATTTCCCTTCAAAATGCCAAATTAAGAGTGTTAACTGCTGTCTTTCCTGAAAACTATAATCCGGGCCTTTTCAAGGCGAGAGTGAATAGGCACTTACAGGGCAAATATATGTACCATCCTAGACTGCATCTCACTTAACACCAGGTGCGATTGCGGTTAAACACCTGCCTTGTCATGCATAAAAATAATAGTCTGATAGTTATTTTCAGTCGCAATTCCCTTTTTTTACGCAGTGTCTACAGCCTTAAGGCTTGGTATTTCTGCTAAAGTAGGTATTTCGCGCTGTCAAAATCTGCGCGCGCAATACTTCGCCGAAGACAGCGCGCCAAAGAGCTCTCGCGGCTACACAGTATAGAAATACGCAGTTTAGAAATACGCCGTTGGTTAGGTTAGGTTGACTTCCTTCCGTTCAAGCGTCATACTCACAGCACTTTCTAATACAAATCATATCCAAGTGATACAAATTAAAAAAAACTTTCAAAATTTTTGGGAATACATTTTAGAATCGAATAAATATAGAATATAACTGCCAAAGTAAACACGGTTCAAAGAGGCGTGGCGTCACCCGACCTTCCGGAAGTTCCGCGCCGGCTAAAAGAATTTCAAAATTACGTCACCCGACCTATCGGTAGATCCTCGGGAGCTTGAGCGATTGGAAAAACTTTTTATGATCAGTTACTCGTAGTAGCGATTATTTAGAGCTTGGATAATAAATTATATTTGTTGCAATTCACAAAGCTTTGCATGTGGTTAATTACATTAATCAGTACACGCATCAATTTTGTTCAGTCTTTTTGTTTATTAATAAATAAAAATATCATACTAAAATTGCATACATATTTGTTTGTATTGGTCTGGGTGTTTTCTTTCCATAATTTATGTATAACGTATGTACGGGGCTCTGTATCGAAAATCAGTATGAGCAATAAGCATCACACACGGTTACCTGGAGTGCATTACCGCAGCAAAAAGCTTGCCATCTTAAATGAACGGTATAATATCGAGGTTTCGTCAGTACAGTTGCGAACAAAGGTGTTTGTGTAGTGTAGTTGAGTTGAGAGGTCAGATTATTGAAATAATAAAACGAAAATTTTATTTTTTAAATACATTTTAAAAATAATTTACATTACAGATAACAATGAGAGGATGACATTGCAAGGTGGTGCCAGTCCAGTCTTAAATCCGTTGATATAATATGCTGCATCTGCCATGTTTTTGGCTAAAAGATTCTTCTATCTTGCAGTTTAGACTTTAATTACAGACCTCAGACAGTATTTTTGGAAAACTTTTACGCATGGTGGAGGAAGGGACGCTCTAGAGACTCAAGTCCAGAAGGAGTCACATGAACTCCAAGTTTTAAATCCGTTGACATCTGCTGCATCTGCCATCTTTTTGGCTAGAAGATTCTTCTATCTTGCAGCTTAGACCTTTAGCTACAGACCTTAGACAGTATTTTTGAAACATTCGTACGCATAGTGGAGGAAGGGACGCTCTAGAGCAGTGGTTCTTAACCGGTGGTCCGCGGACCACTGGTGGTCCCTGGAGGCATTCCAAGTGGTCCACGATGTGCACTTGCACACCTTGGTCAAAACCACTTTTAACTGATTTTTGCATTCAAACTGGTTTTGACCGATTATGAGGTGGTCCCTGACAAGACAGAAATTTGGTAAAATGGTCCCTCATGACTTAAAGGTTAAGAACCACTGCTCTAGAGACTCAAAACTACAAGGATACACATGAACTCCAGTTTTAAATCCGTTGATATCTGCTGCATCTGCCATGTTTTTGGCTATAAGATTCTTCTATCTTACGGCTTAGACCTTTAGCTACAGACCTTAGACAGTATTTTTGTGAAAATTCTTACGCATGGTGGAGGAAGGGACGCTCTAGACACTCAAGTCTACAAGGAGTCACATGAACTCCAGTTTTAAATCCGTTGACATCTGCTGCATCTGCCATCTTTTTGGCTAGAAGATTCTTCTATCTTGCAGCTTAGACCTTTAGCTACAGACCTTAGACAGTATTTTCGTGAAAATTCTTACGCATGGTGGAGGAAGGGACGCTCTAGGGACTCAAGTCTACAAGGAGTCATATGAACTCCAGTTTTAAATCCGTTGACATCTGCTGCATCTGCCATCTTTTTGGCTAGAAGATTCTTCTATCTTACAGCTTAGACCTTTAGCTACAGACCTTAGACAGTATTTTTTAT